>NW_020230239.1:57385-104022 GCF_003227715.2 Harpegnathos saltator
CTTTTCACCCAGTTCTCCTGTTTGACCGAGTGTTTTGTCGGCGGCGGTGCAAACTCGGACAAACCCCGCGTCCGAGCATTTAATTGGCCGAAACGTGTCAAAATCTTCCGCAAAGTTCACCGCTTAACTAAAACTTAAAACTTACAACTTGGGAAAAACCCAAAAATCCCCTTTCTTTTCCCCCCCTTTTTTTCCCCTGCGATAGACTGCGTGCAAAAGCAACTGTCGTACTCTAGTAAAGCCACGTCGTTCGCGTCACCGATATCACGGTCCATTCGAATGTGCCGTGCAACGACTCGAATTCAGCATACATTGCCCGTCTGATCGGCACGGGGCTTTATTTTCGCGCACCGTGTACGAAATAAGCACTCCTTGTTCGTAATGACATTTTGTAATTCCCGCTGTAATTTTGCTAACGCTGAAATGGTCGTTGCAACGTCGCAATGATTATTGTTCGTCAGACAATTTTTAAAAACCGCTCGTGTCAATACCTTTGATGCCGTGGAATTGATTGAGTCAACCGCGCCGTTGTTCAACCACTCGACACCACTGGAGGTCGATCGATCGTCCAAATGGCAAAATCAGTGTTCGCGCTCTCAACAAAACGATCATCATCGATTCGTCACGATTGGTAAATTGCACACTGTCGAATATTAGAGATGGCATTCGCTGTTTCACCGACAGATTGAGCAAAACGATTTGCCGACTGTTGCGAAAAATCGGGAAAATTAATCAATTGCGCTAAATCGTCCATCATTTCGTTGCAATGTCGTGTCGTAACTATTGGTTTGAAATTTCTTCCATCGTGTCTTTAATCTCGCTCGTCTTGCTCGGAGGGTAAAGAATGCGCGGCGTAATTAGACTGGATAATTTCGTACCAATTTTCCGCTTCTGGTTCCGTTATGTCGCAAACGAAGCACCAACTTCGGTTAAAAATTATAATTTGTACTGTACAATAATGAAGCTTGCTTCGATACCGGCGACAATTCATTAACGACGGGACACCTGGACGAGATTAGCGATTGTTCAGATTCACGCGATAAGGTGTTGGCGATGATCGTTCAAACTGTGACCGGTGTTGCTCGTTTGGCACTGACGGTGACATTTGTGCTGGCGGTCGATTGTCTATTGGCTGAGTTTGTGATAATCGATCGTGTGTTAGCGATCGGCGATCGAGCAGCGGTGAATATGATCGCTCGATCGGTGACAATCGATCGTATGTTGTCGATTGGTCGAGCATCAGTGAACATGATCGCTCGATCGGTGACAATCGATCGTATGTGGGCGATTGGTCGAGCAGCGGTGAACATGATCGTTCGAGCATTGACGATGGGCACAATCGCTCTGGCAACGGTGAATGTGCTCATTCGAGCGATGGCGTCTCCGATCGTTGCGACGGCTCGAATCGCGACGGTGATTGTTGCTCTGTGTGCTGCGATTAGTGCGGTGACGCGTACGAGGAGCCTGTTGGAATAACGAAGACAACGGTGACGGCGTTCGCTGCTGCGATGGTTCCATGGTTGAAGATTGTGTACGAATCGGCAATGGTTGATTTGACAATTCGGATTCTTCAGTTACTAATTGAAGCGATCGTACCGGTGATGGCAAAGCAGATATCGCTGCGAAGACGGCAACGAAGTGGCGTTTTTGACATACCATTTGCGACGAGCTTTGCGTGATCTGTTTAGACATTCGAACTGACCGTCTCTGTTCGGGTAATGTCGATGTGCTTTGCCTGAAACTCGAGCGTTCGCGGACGACAATTGTTCCATAAACGCGCCGATAGATATTGATTCTACCCTGTACATATCTTGCGTGCTCGTTCGTAGCTATTAATCTGTAACAAATTATGAAAAAAAAATAATAAATTAAATATATTTTTTTTACAAGAAAGCCATTTTGCTTTTGATCGAACGGAAAAATACCTACTCTAACAATAAATTGTTGCGTTCGTTCGCGAGCAGATCCAAATTGAGCAACTAACGTCCGTGGTTCCACATGTCGACTGAGAATTTGATAACGTGCTTCGAGCGGATGCGCAACGGTCACTATTTCCGTTGACAACGAGCATTCTTTTTCCATTGGCCATTCGGGCGAAAATATGTTTATCATTTATTCGCCATCGGACGCGATATGTCGCCCCTCTCTTCTCTCGAGTACACAATTCATCTATTGTGCGACGATAAACAGTTTGGACCTAACGGGGGGGGGAGCATTATCTTACAAGTGGGTCGTCGCTCGATGAGACAAAACGCGCCAGCTTCAGTAAACACTTGTCGCAATAATTTGCATTTTTTTCTCATCAGCGCCAAATTAATTCGACCAGGGCACGATAGAGACATACGCAATAAGATATCTCGTTAGCCTCCGCTCGAGATAACGAAACTCGGTCATTGTGCGTTATCGAGCGAACGAAAAAAATCTCGAACCTTGACCGAATTCGTACGCAGAGAGTTTGATGATCTCGCACAAAATGAGATAAATGAGCGATGAAATGTTTGCTTTTCCCGTCTTTCTGTGATTGATTAGCTGTCACGGGGAGAGTGTTACGCATATGTCTCCTGATTATTGATACAGATATTCGCGTTGCGCAATCGCGTTAATTAATGACTTTCTTCGCAATAGTCAGAGCGTAAGTAATGTTTTTATCGGGCCACCGACAAAAAAACCAATTGCTTTTTATTTTGTTGCGTAATACGCCATGTCAAATGTTAAACCGTATTCTCAGGACGAAGAAATGGGCATTAGAAGAAAATCGTGCGATATATATCGAACGCCGATACAATGCGATATTTATGTTTCAGGTGAAAAAAAAATTTTGCGCAATGTCTCAGTCGCATCCATCGACCGATGACCGAACATCAGTCCGAATAATTTTGAACAATTGAGAAAAAATGTCCGAATCTCTAGCGGTGCGATTTATACGTTATGAAGAGCGTTTGGCCTCGTTCAATTGGGCAGACGCGTCCGTATTTCCGCACTATTGTCGCGTTATATTCGCGCAAAATGGCTTTTACTCGATTCGCGATCGCGCCGATTTGATCGTTTGTTACCATTGCCGTTTGAGCTTGGGTGGTTGGGGCTTGTGCGAAATCGCAGCGCGGACCGATGATCGACTTTCGCGCAGCAGAAGCTTCAAAACATCGTACATTTCCACACTTGATCCCATAAAGGAGCATCTGTTCTGGAATTTTCAATGTGCGTGGTTGCAACAACGGTTGCGCATGTACCGATTGTCACCCAACCACTTGTTGCTACATTCGATCAATCAATCGATATTTCCGAGATCTCAACGAGTGGACGAACAATCGGCAAGAACGTACAGCGCGCAATTCCACGATGACACGATTGCGCGAAATTGACACGGAGATCGCGCGAAACAAACGCACCTTTGTCTCGTTCAATGCGCGAATACAGGGAATGTATCGCGATATCCTGAGAGCCATGACGAACGTAGACAGTTTGCGCGAATTGATCGATAGAACGATAGATTCGATCTAGCGTTGCGATGCCGACGAAGCGATAGCCGTTCGATTGAATTGTCTCGAGATGATCGAATCGCTTGGTGATATGAGTATGTGGTATCGGTGCGATCGCATATCCATTCATCGGGTTCCGTCGAGAGAACGATAGCCCCCACGAGCAGCGGTGTTCGAGGAGGCAACGTGCAGGATCGCTCCTCCTATAAAACAGAGTGTCTAATATGCTGCGATACTATTCGCGATCTAGTATTCCTGCCGTGCAGACACATGGTGGTTTGCGCAGATTGCGGCATATGTTTGAACCGTTGTCCGGTCTGTCGTTCGGTAGTCTGGTTCGCGATTCAAGTACGATTTTGAGCGACAAGAAAAAAAACAACACCATTCGATATGGAATCGGTCATTATACCAGCATGCGCGGAAGTATCGGACCGATCGTTTCAACGTCTGATTGACGCTACAAGGGGGGTGAATTTCAACGGACTAACGCTCGATTCGTTGGAGAGCGCGCACGAGATCTCACTCGCCCGCAGCGTAAAGAATCATTGTGTTCCTGAGCAAATCGCTTCCCTTCGAGAGCGACTCGACGATTGAACGGGAACACTTTCGATTCATGTGGCTCCAGAGCGAAATCCAAAAATGTTCGTTCAACGTGTGCAGTTTCGATATTGAGGTTGGCCTATTTCACCAGAGATTATTGCGAGGAATTGTTAAGGATATGGAACTTGTTCACGCTATAGCCGATTGGCACGAAATATGCAACAAATTGCGACACTCGTTAACGATACAACAGAGGAAGAGGACGCACCACACCGATGACACGTATCACTCTTGCCATTGTCATCGTCATCGCAGCCACAGTCATCGAGCCATTACAACAACGAGAGACGCCTCGTCGGTAATGCACGCCATGTACGTGAGCATAATGCGTCTCATGCTCGAAGCATACGCCGCGCACGCTATAGAGTACATTCAAATGGCAAACCCGCCCGAGTGGACTGCCTTGCACGAAGTGGAAGCGCAATATAAATTTATTTTCGGAGTACAGCCATACATTCCATCTTTCGCGTCATCGTGCATTGAATGTTTGCGCATAATTGACGATGAACTTTTCTGGTACCGAGCGATGCCGATTATATTGCGATCATTGCCGCATTGGCGTTCAAATATCTGGAGTCGTCCAGATCTCGTCGCCAACCATCGTCGAGGATGACGGTCCTCCGGAACGATCGTCCGTAGTGCTGTCGACAACGAGCGCTCGAGCCAACGACACCGAGTAACGCGACAACGAGAGATTCCAGATTGGCCATATTGGTACCGATTCGTCGAGGTGCCCGCGACGATTATCGCGGATCAATAGAACCGCTAATTCGAGATCCACGGACATTAGACGATACGTTTCCTCCTCCGCGCAATTATCTCGCGCGTCCTCGCATTATTCTCGCGGTACGACGATTGCGCGTGCCGCCACCTCGATACGATTCACGCAGCTCAACACTTTTGCCACAACGGCGCAAGCGTCGTACAGAGTGGCGTAGCTTCGTGTTGTCGAATGCGCGATTGATTTCACTCGGGACCAACGAGCCAACGCGATTTCGCGCAATTCAGTGCGTTTCTCCAAATCGCGCAGAGACAACGCCAATATGTAATTCGCGTAATCGTCACGATCGAACGTTTCGCGCACTATAGCGCGCTGCAACTCGTAGCAACGTGTGAACTCGTATATTCGATAAAATTGCACTCTGCAAAATTCTTCGATCGCTCGATCGACCAACCAAGCCGCCGTGTCCGAACGCGAAGAACGGGCATCCTTGATAGTCGTCGTGCTCAGCAACCACGGCACGTACTCGCAGGCCACGCGCGACGCTGAATCGAAGAAGGAGTACGCACGAAACGAAATCTCGTACAATTGAGTAAAGTAATAGATTGTAAGTTTTCTCGCGAGATCGCACACGATTCGACGGTTCGTCTCGTCGAACGTGCTAGCCAAACCGTACAATCGGGCACGTAGGTCCTCAAAACGCATGCTATTGCGCGCTCGAGCTCGCTCGAATTCGCTCGAGAGCAAAGCTCGTTCCAAGAGAGATCGACATCGAATTTGCGTTCTCGTCACCGAGTATCGAGACTGTCGTCTCGGTGCTGCTCGATATCGCGCGCCGAGGTATCGTCGCTCAGCACCGTCGAGGCTATCGCACCATCGTTTTCCAGCGCAACGGACACCATCGCGTCGTCACCACCGCTAAAGTTATTGGACGTCACTGTTAGCGTATCGCTGTCGTCGAGATGCGCGCGTTTTGTCCGATTATGCGAGCCACTACCGCGTCCGCTACTGGACGCCGTATTGGATGCCATTGTCGTGCATTTGGTCATTGGATGCGCGACACGATCGGTGCGTTGAACCACCAGGTCCTCGTCAGAACGCGCTCGCTTGGGTTCGTTCTCCTCGTTACCTGAGTGGTGACGATCGACGTCTCGAGGTCGCTTCACTCCATGCGTTCGATTCGGGGTGATTTCTTCTCGCGACGATGAGGACGACGAACCGTCATCGTCGTCCTCTACTAATGGCGCGATGCTCGAAACGCGCTCGTTTGATCGACGTCTCGTCGTCCTCGTTATCCGCTACGCTTCGATGTCGCTTTACGCCATGTGTTCGCTCTGGGACAATTTCTCGACAACGAGGAATCGACATCTTCGTCGTCGCTACCAGTGGCATGATTTTCGAATCGCGCTCGTTTGACCGACGACTCGTTGTCCTCGACATCATCAGCGTAACGCTCAACGCTTCGATGTCGCTTTGTCCCATGCTTTCGGGTAGGAACAATTTTTCGCGACGAATCGACATCTTCATCGCCTCTACTGGTGGCTCGATTATCGAGTCGCGCTCGATCAACGACTCGTCGTCGTACTCCTCCTCGTCATCCCGGTTGTCGTGGCGTCGTTTTCGGCCACCGTGATCAAACATCACATCGTCAAAACGCGCACGTTTCAGCTCGATTGGCACGTTCTCGGCTTCGAGCCGATCCGACGAACGTTTTCGACCGCGACGCGCGATATCGCTCGACGGAGGAGCGTCTATGTCCATATTGACAATTGCTTATTGCGCTTGACGCGTCAACAGCAATGACGTTTGAGCGTCGCCGCTTCGTTCGTTCTGAAGGATCGACCGTAAAGACTCGAGACTTTCGGACCGATGGTCCGATTCGAACTGAGATTCCTCGCGCGAATTATCCCTACGAACATTGATGACTGATTTGCGCTGATTTGCGTCGCTAGCGCGTTTTCCAATGTCGCTATGCGATTTGCGCGAAACGCTATTGCGCGCATACCAATCGCCGCTTCTACGTATCGTAGTATCTATCAGCACGCGATCATTTTCTCCGGCTAACAAACTTTCGACCACCACGCGAGAAGTCACATCGTACGTTTGTTCACTCGCGCTACGATCCGCAATGTTCGTAGAACGGACAGATTTGTGACTCGAGTCCATTGTACGTGCGCGATTATGCACCATATCCTCGATATCGAGTTGCCGGCTTCGCTCGGTGGTCGAATGTTCGACCTGGGTACTCTGGGCCTCGTGATCCGCGCATTCGTCAACATCTCGATCGATTTGTTCAGTCGCACGCTCTTCGTACTCTTTTCGTTCGAGCGCGCCATATGACTTCGGACGACTATTATCGTCCTTCCCGACAACCGCCAAATTACGATCCATATTCCACGCTATAGCGGCCAACGCCACGTCGGTCGAGTCGCTGTTGCGAGGATGACGATCGTTTTGCGACATGATCACTTGTTCAGTGCTCGTCGCGTCGTGATTGCTCGTTGTTGAATCCAACGCGGTGATCTTGTCACGACGATGCTCCTCGTTGCCGCTCGTCGGAGCACCCATACGAACGGTCGTGTTCGTCGCTTAGCGCACCGTAGTCGATGTCACCCGTCGCTCGACTACGTGACCGTTCGGACCGCGCAATGTCTCCGGTAGATCATCGCGCGACGTGACCGCGCCAACGCCGTCGTGCAAATTAAATTTGCTCACGATGCCTGAAAATTCGTCGCATGTTTGCGCGTTACGCTCCACTATCTCGGCGATGGTGCGATTGCATTCTGGTGACACGGAATACGTCACAGCGTCGAGACACATGGCGTTCAATAAACGACGACTGATATTGCCGATATCGGAGGAGGAGGAGAAGGAACCGACAATACTGTCATCCTGCACTGACAATCGTGATGAGAGACGAACCAATCGCGCAATGTAACGGCCAATTGTCGATTTCCATTGAGAACGCGATCGTCGCATGATCTAGGGTGCTTCAAAGAGGTCGGTATGTGAGGGGTGGGTCGCCATTGCGCAAGATCAGCGCGTTCATTCGCCAAATGCGCGAATTGGCATTCGCACAGGTCGCCGCTCCGCGATTCGTGTGTAGTAAAAATTACAACCGTCGAATCGCACGGCTGTCTGACCGTGCGAGCATAACGTTCCGAATTGATTGTTCTTCTCGCGCAACGTCGCAAATGTTTGCGCGTTTCGCGGTCACCGGAAATTGCCCTCGACCACATCGAGCAATTGTCATCGAACGCGAGACAGTGTACAAATTGTGATTGTACATATGCGCCGTTCGGAAGCACCATTGTCCTAGTGACCGGGATCATTGTTTCCGCTATTGATCAAGTTAGATAATGATTCCAATGAGCAGTCACTATCTACGTACGCGCAGCTATATGTTTTTTCTCAGATATCTTATCTTTCGAGTAGTAACTCGATAAGAGAATGAGAACAACACTCTAGCAAGAGGGTATATAACGAGCGTGCGCTACATCGACCGGCATCAGACCATCAAGACACATTGAACGAGCAAGCAAGCAGCATGAGCGCAATCGAAGACCGCACGGTTATCCATTCGTGGCGTTACGATCAGGAATTGGATACCCACGTACCTGACGATTACGAGTGGATGTACGATGATGAACAGTTTGCAAAGATCGTAAGTTACATTATTTATTCGCTTAATCGCAAATTCACTCGCGAGTCTCAAAGATTCGTTTTTTTTCAGTGTTTGTGTTATACCACCAGTGAGCATTCGATGGTCCCACCATCCAAAGTCAATGGTTATTTTAGCATTGACGGACGTCAACGCAAGCGAGCTCTGCGACGACCGGACCATTCGTCCATGTTAAAAATCAGTCACGGAAGAAAATATATGCGCGAGTGCGCAATTGTTCCAGCCGTACTGGTGAGTAGTATTATCGTTATTTATATACAATGACCATTTATCACATATTTGAACTGTATTTATTTTTTGTACATGTTCTAGTGCCTGGGTGCCAATGGTGATGTCAAAACCTACACCATGATTAGATTGCCCGGATACGTACACATAGAAAAAAGATACCAAAAGCAACAAGAACGACGCCACAAAGCGGATCACTTGCACCGAGACGTTTGGCGAGAAGAAGACGAAGATGCTAATGATATTTTTAATTTAAACGATTTATTTACAATGTATAAAAATGTTATTCCCGAACCTTTGTTAGAATCGTGGCTAGAGATAGATGACTTTATACAATTTTAAAATATACGTAGTTATTGCTCATTTGACGTTTTTTATTATTATTCCAGCACCATTCAAATCTATTCAAAATAGCACCACGCACCGACACACACACTGCGCAAATGCACAATTGTGCATTGTTGGCGCTTGACAATTGCACGATCGCACGCTCTCGCGCGTTCGTTCCATTCCGAAGCGCTCGAGTCCGCGGAGCGATCGCGCGATTCGAGCAATTGTACAGCAGTAACGTCCCCCCCGTACGTAGTACGGAGCAGTAGCGTTCCTGGTCCTATTGTACATCTGACTGCTCCGTGCTACGTACTATACAATAGTACCGGCCGCGCGACGTCGTTACGCTCTTCAATGTATCGTTGCTGTGTGTGTGTGAAAGTGTCGCGTAATCTGCTCAAATTATCACGTTATTCTGTCCGACGCAATGGCGATTGCGCGATTCGCACTGTCTTGGGTCGTCGTTTGTGTGTCGCAAACAGAGAATCACGTCGTCGTCGAGTGACATCGTCCATGATCGACGAGGACACGAGTACCTGATTAGCGAATGAGCGATTGTACCTGCTAGGACGAGCTAACCAATACCAAACAGCGAATCAGTTTCATCATCATCATCATCGTCGTCGTCGTTGTCATCGCGATATATTGATCATGCTCAGATCGTTTCGGAACCAATGATTACGTCTGGCGACGATTCGCGGTACTCGGTGCGATACACCGCGGCGCGTCGACGATAGGTAACACACACACGCACTAGAGGATCATCCGAAAAAAACAAATAAAAAGAAATACGTCAATGGGTCCGTTTGCGCTAATCGCGATTGTAGCGATCTCGATCGTGACGGCGCGCATTTGTCGTATATCGCGAGCGCGCGTTTGATCTTTGACGAGGCGCGATTGATCGACGTGTCGTCGTTGTTGCGGCGCGACAATAACGCCGCGGAGAAAAATGCTCTCGCTCATTATTTGTCATTGGCTCAAAATTCCTAGTGGCTGGGTCAGCGTGCCGCGGAACGCGTTTTCGGCGAATACGTCGACGGTATCGGCCCGTCGATGTTGCGAGCTCAGGTGTTTCGGCGCAAACGCGACGGACTGATTATCGTGCATCCGCTGGAATGGTACGTGTACTATGGTCCGAACGATCAGTTTTACTTTTTGACCAGTACCGGCGGCGGAGTCGCTCGTTGTCGACGAAACGAATGTTCGGTGTTGATGCTGAACGTCCGGCAGCGTCCGATCGACGCGATTTCGTACGAGGACACCGTGGGCTCGTGCGCCGCGGTGTACAACGCCGGTTGTCTAGAGTGCAGTCGCCTCGAGCTGGTGCGTTCGTTTATGCGTGACGCCGAATCGGACGACCGTATTTGCGCCGAATCGAATCGCACGCGAGTTGTCGTATCGCTCGAATCTTTGCTGAACGAGCGAGACTCTTCGAGCGCGGTGACGCTGATCGATGTGCTGAATCATCTGATGGATACGGATGTGCTATAAAAAAAATGAACACGTTAGAGTCTCATGGGACCAAAGGAGCTTCCGCAACAATTTGGCGATTATGTCGCGTTCAAGCGGCCGCAAATATGGTCGAGGGTGTAAACAGCGGCGGTGTGCTCGTCACGTCGCGCGTGCGAACAATGATTGCGAACATTGAACGGAGCGTGCTACTGCTGATCGTGTGACGACGCAACGGCGATGAGTTGCGCGACAAGACGCTACGGGAACTAAGACTATAGCGTATTTATCGTCACACCGCGAACCTGTTTGACAGATGGTGAGACTGACTCGCGCGTATAAACGTCTTTTGCTCCTACGATTGTCAGCCGAGCGCGGTGCGTTTGCGATCGTTCAGAAATGCGCGATCGCCTGGTGTACGGTGGCCGCGATAGAATACGTGCGCGAGTTGGTACTGCGTACCACCGCGACTATCGTGAACGAGCGACGCGGTCGATCGTTGCTTCTCGTTGACACGAGAGACGTTGTGTTTTTGGCGTACATTAAGAAGAAACTGCTGTCCCGAAGCGCTCGATTGGTGGCCCGGCAGACGACGTTACCGTTTCATCGCGAACGATCGCGACGTGATACTCATCTGCGCGATGCGTCATCTGCTGCTACCACCGCTACGTTACCGTTTTATCGCCAACGATCGCAACGCAATACGCATCTGCGCGATGTGTCATCTGCTGCTACGACGAACTGTTACGTCCCGGTCGGCCGCGGCTGCGATGCTAGGCTGCAGGTGCTCGGGCCTGGACGCGGGGCTAGATCGCAACTTTTGGGTCAAACGAATCGCGTGATTCTCCCCAGGGATACGCGCGATCTGTCGGGCACGACACGATGTTCCGCGGAGTATAGAGCAAATGGCACTCACCAGTTCCTTTAATCCAATGTAATGATCTGGCACACCTGTGTCATGGAGTTGCGCACGTGCCCACGAAGCTGTTCGAGGGTCGGAGTTTTCTCGTTACAGGTGCGGAGGGTGTGAGGCGGGGTAGATGCTCCGTAGTAGTAGTGCAGGATCTCTGAACGCAGTCGACGGTAGAAAGCAGGCCTCGGGTCTCGTGGCGAGAATCCGCGTCGAATGATCGGTAGTCGCGGATGGGTGTCACAATCGATCTTGCTAACACTGTATGATTTGCGGGCGGTAGCTTTCGGGCGCTCTGGCACGGGCGACTGAGGAGATTCTGGAGAGCGAGGGGGTTCAGTGGAACGAGGATGCCCCTTGTCGGGAGCGGAGTTGGTGGGTTCGACACCTAGGTAAGGGTGGTACGCTTGTCCATGCTTTAGTTGGTATTCTAATTTTTTGATGAATTTCTTACGACCACCCCTGCGTACAGGGCGCATTTGGAATCACTCCCGTGACTCCGGCCAGCTGTATTCGTGTGGTTAATTCGGAGTTCCCTATTCTGTCAGGCGGTGCGATCGAGTCGCAACCTATGCGCCTTCGAGTAACTAGTAGACGGTGCGATCGAGCCGCAACCTGTGCGTCTACGGATGGGCGGTGCGATCGAGCCGCAGCCTATACGCCCCTATTCTAGTGATGCGAATACCTTGAAGAATCGGCGGCCAGTTATCAGCTAGGCGATTCCAATGCGTTAGCGGTCGGGGATGGGAGGAGATGGGAGAGTGAATCTAACCTTGAATCGGCTAACAAGAGTATATTTTAACTAAAATGAATACACGAAAATATTCTGAGTTAGATTTAGTAAAAATATTCTTAGTTCACATTCACGGAAATATTCTAAGTCAAACCTCACGAAAATATTCTAAGTTAGGTTTAGTGAAAATATTCTAAGTTCACATTCATAAAAATATTCTAAGTTAGATTTAGCACTTATACTAGACCCTAGGAGGGATGGAGGAAGCACTGCACCAGATCACTGCACGACTGAGACTGACTCTCGGGCGCTCCGCGGTCCCTGAGCTGCGGCTTTCCCGAGCCGCCGAATTTTCCTCTGGAGTGGGAAGGTAGTGGGGGTTTGGAAATTAGAACTTAGAAAATTTCGGTGCGGAGGGACTTAGAAAAATTCTCGGCCGAGGGACTTAGAAAAGTTTTGGGTTGAGGGACTTAGAAAAATTTAGGGTCGAAGGACTTAGAAAATTTTATGTTCGAGGGACTTAGAAAAGTTTTGGGTTGAGGGACTTAGAAAAATTTAGGGTCGAAGGACTTAGAAAATTTTATGTTCGAGGGACTTAGAAAAGTTTGGGTTGAGGGACTTAGAAAAATTTAGGGTCGAAGGACTTAGAAAATTTTATGTTCGAGGGACTTAGAAAAGTTTTGGGTTGAGGGACTTAGAAAAATTTAGGGTCGAAGGACTTAGAAAATTTTATGTTCGAGGGACTTAGAAAAGTTTTGGGTTGAAGGACTTAGAAAAATTTAGGGTCAAAGGACTTAGAAAATTTTATGTTCGAGGGACTTAGAAAAGTTTTGGGTTGAAGGACTTAGAAAAATTTAGGGTCGAAGGACTTAGAAAATTTTATGTTCGAGGGACTTAGAAAAGTTTTGGGTTGAAGGACTTAGAAAAATTTAGGGTCGAGGGACTTAGAAAATTTTATGTTCGAGGGACTTAGAAAAGTTTTGTGGTGATTCCAGGGAAAGAAGAGAGAGAAAAAAAAATTTTTGTGTGGTGCTTCCTCTTACAATTGGTAGTGCGGATGTGACAGAACACCGTTTTGCAATGTCACGTGTGTCATCGCGTGTTCGACAAAACGTTTCATTATTTGCAGCACATTCGCGTGCATTATCGATTGAATCTGTATCTATGCGAGCGTTGCGGCGATTCATTCGTGCAGCAGAACGGTTTGAATTATCACATAGCTCACTGTTGTCACGGATTCGCCAAATTGTCAGTCGTCGTCGCTGACTCGGCGTCGATCGTCACGCATTACGAAATGTGCGACAGTTGCGGCAAATTTTATAAAAATGGTCGCGAATTGCGAAATCATGTCTTGCGCACGCATGCAATCTACAATGTCGAACTGGGTATCAGTCGCACGCAGCAAGAATACGTGCGCGATTGCGCGTTCCCAGCCGTGCTACAGCAGCGTGGCCTATGTTAATACGAACGGTCAATAAACAAAAGCAAACATTTCAAAGTATCGTTTCTTTTCCACTCTCCCCCCGCCCATTAAAGCATTTCGTGATATTTTGCACGCAATTGATTCTCGCGATAAAAGTAAACATTCGTTCCGTAATGAAAAAAAGAGGGGCGAATTTGCTACAGTGGGAGAGATATAATAACGCCTTCGTACTAGCTGGCCTGCGCTCTCGTTCATGTTTTTACGAGCGACATGTGCGCCACGAGCGACAAAACTGCTGGTGACGACCGTGGCGAGGACGCCGGAAGTGAACGCAACTTTTGTCGTAGCAACGATGCTGCCGAAGATGGGGAAGAGATCGACTCGCAGCGTGTCTTTGCGACTCTGTCGTATTGCGATGACGCGGAGATAGAAGTTTGTCGAGAGGACGATCGCGAAGAGATCAGCGAGGTGAGCGTGCGCGTACTACCGTTTCTCTGTCTATTTCACGGTGAACTTTTTTTTCTTCGATCGGCATTACCGATGATGATTTCAGTCGTCGCGACGACCCATTGATGATTTCTTCGAGTGGCTGAACCATTCGCACGACACGGATGCGTATCGCTCGTCCGTCGAGAGTTCGAGCGCGATCGATGCGACAGCGCGCACCGAATCGGTGATTAGACCAACAAGCGAGGAGGAACATCGCTGCCACTGCAGCGCCAATTGTTCCTGCTTGACGATCGATCTGTCGGTGGCGACGAACGCATGCGAGAAACGTATGGTGATGCGATTGACGCTCGACGGATCGAGCGACGTTGAGATCGATACCGGATGCAAACAACGACCGAGTGTGCATTACGATCCGACGGCTATTGGTCGGTGCGTCTGCTGTATTCGGAACAAGATTGAAATAAAGAAAATCACATTTGTGAAAACGTTTCTTCTTTATTTGATACGAATCATCCAATCGCCGTTCTGACGGCGCATAACTATTACGCTAGGTCGACCATCGGCCGCTCCTCCGAGCACGCGAATCTCATTGAACTCGTGCATAGCTCCGCACAGCTGCAGGGTCAACTTTGGCCGTTGATCCACGCTTTGGTCGATGTTTGGCATTGTTGTCGCATCGAACTCCTCGTCGTCATTAGCGCCTTCGACATTGCCTTTGAAAATTTCCACTTCCACGGTTTCGGTCTTCTGTCGATCAAAATATGGGTTTGATAATGTTGACCTGCTTGGTAAACTGTTTTTTTCTACGGAATGTTAAATGTATCGAATACCATGTCGTTGTTGTCGTTGTTGTTGTTGCGTTCTGAGCACTGGCATAAGTTCATCTTCGTTGCTATCAAAACGCGAAACGACGTGACCGGATGTGTGCCGATTGCGACAAGAGAAAATAGTACGAAATAACATTAGGACCTTTGCGATTTTATAGCTCGAATGTCGCGCAATCGCGAGATATCTTTCTCTCTCTCTCTCTCTCTCTCTCTCTTTCTCTCTCTCTGATCGCTGGTGTATCGGAGCACGTGTTCGGAGATAAGCCATCGCCGATAATTCGGCTGTGGTCAACAAGCCGACCGCTTCATCGATCGTGTGCACGATTAGATTAGCGACGAGGACCACCCCCTTCCGAAAAAAATGTCGCGGTCCAAAATAGCCGAAGCCGTGTACACGCGTTACGACGAGACCCAGGCCAACGCGTATGTGGACAATCGAGCTCTGTTGCTGCATCTGTGGAATTTGGCCCTGTCCTATCCGTCGATCGCGACAAAGATTGAGATTCGCGTGCGTCGCGCCGATCCGTTCGAGGACTACGCGTACGACGAATCGCTGGCCGATGCCGCGCTGGTGGTGACGCTGCGCTGGATGAACACCGCGGACGCGTGCCGATTCATGCGTTGCCACAACGCGTATCCGTCGAACGGCGCGGGTCGTCTGTGCGACACGCGCGATGTCCCCAAGTTATTTCCGTCCGGTGACTCAACCACGGTCACGGCGTGCGAGCCAGCATACTTCTTTCTGCATCGTTTGAACGCCACGGCCGATCGACGAGACGACGCGACGATCACAATGATGGACGATAACGGTCCTCCTTTGAGCAGCGCGCAATACGCCACAAACGAGTACGACGTCATGTATATTCGCGACGGTTCGTATCATCGGCGACGAATCGTCGACTCGACGCACGCGAGCGTCAACGGTGCGACGACAATGACGGCACCTAACCTAACTGATTCATCGCTCACACCGACGAAGCACATCGACTCGCAACGGACGGACATTGGTCTGTTTGAGTACACCCCCGAAACGAACACGTGCGAACTCGCGGACATAGGCCTGCGAGCGTTCGTCACGCAGCCGTGGGCGCGCAGCGCTCGCGGCAAGAGTGACGAGTGTCGCGTGAGCAATTTCGCTCTCGGGGACGATCTGGTTCGCGGCCAAGTGAACACCGACTTTCGTCGCGACCACGACAAACAGCTCGACCGTCGGTTCGCTACGACTGGTCGCTTGAGCTCGTCGTATTGCGCGGCCTTCGACAAGGGATTCGACGCTGAGTCGCGCACTTGCACCGTGCCGGTGTGGGAGCAAATACTGTCGTACACGTTTCTCGGTTCGACGCTGATACGTCTGGCTCGTCACGCGGTGCACGGCGGCGATCGATGCGACGAAATGTTCCCCGCTTTGTCGTCATGGCCCGAGATCGCGCTGGAGCGCGAGGATCCCCGATTGCTGTCGTAGGTCGCGTGGTTTCGCGACGTGGATCGCTCGTGGGTGTGTCCGCCACCGAACGTTCTGCTGTCCGATCTGGGCGTCACTTCGCGGGATGTCGTCTGGACGAATCGCGACGGCGGCCGCGTTGAACGAGCCACCCCTCGGGACTATGCGTTCGCAAACGAGCGCAGCGGCGAGCGGCGATCGCGGCGCGTTCGCGAACAACGCGACGCGCTCGCGGTGCGAAACCGCGCGTCGCACTCGCTCGCTGATACCGACGCGCGCAGCTTGGCTCGAGCGTTGCTGCAGCGCTAAACGCACCCGTCGAGACTCGCGGCGCATCACTCCTCGTCCCTCGATCAACCGTTTGATGGATCGTGGTTGGGCGACCATGACGAAAATGATGACGACGACGACGACGACGACGACGAGTCAACCCCGCGCCGTCACGACCAAGGCGCGCAGCAGCAGCAGCAGCAGCAGCGTGGCGACTCGTCGCGCAAACGACGAGCAGTCGATCGCGACGACGACAACGAGGATGTCCGCCGTCGTCGCGTGTTGGACTTTGATCGACTGTACGCGAGTGTAACATTGCGCGACTCGAGACGATCCAGCATGGAGAGCGTGATCAGCACGATCCAGATGCTGCTGGAGGAAACGGGCGCGTTAGCGGGCACCGTGTTGTTCGAGACGTGAATGACGCGAATGATGCGATCGGCGTACAACCGAGCACTTCGATTCGCCGGGCAGCGATTCGGCGGCGTAGCGTCGCGCACCCTTCTCGGTCTCGCGGTTCGCGCGTCCACCGCGAAAATGCTGTCGATCGCGCTGACTTCGCTGAGCACGCGCGTCATGCTGTCGCTCGGATCCGTGGCTACAGGCGTGGGTGCGATAGTCGCCGTGATCGAATTGCTGTCATTTGTGTTGGATATGGCGGTGATGTTCGGCTGGGACCCGGGTCACTACAACGTCGAGCAGCAAAACAGCGTGTTCGTCGAGTACGCCATGGCGTGGCTGCGACTGCGGACCCGAGAACGCACGCCGCGACTCGATCCGTATTACGTGCTCTTTCTGCTCGACAGATCCGCGGAATCGGCAAACGCCGACGGCGCCGTCGTTTCGAACAATGTTCGCGATGAGTCGGCGGCGTCCGTCGCAACGACCGCGGAGACGCGGCGATACGCCGTGCGATCGCGCGACGACGCGTCGTGGTTCTTCGCGCCTTTCGTCGCCGCGGTGACTGCGATGTTAGATGATTCGCTGGGCGGCACCGAATCCGACTCCGCGGCCACCGGTATAGACGGCGACCGCGACCAACAGCGCGCGCGACCCGTTTACTCAGACTCGCCGGTCGTGAGCTACATGCTCTGGTCGGTCCACTACTTTTCGCATCGTCGGTTCAACTCCAACGGCCAGCGCGTGCGCCTGGTCGGTCGTCGCCGCGATCGGCTACGTCTGGACGATGACCTGGTGCGCGACGCGGTTCGCGACAATGAACTCGCTGAGTTTCTGCGTCAATCCGAGTCACCCGTGATACCGCGCGCGCGATTGGTCGCCGCCGCGCGACGCAACCTCGCCGCGAAAGGACTGTGCTTGCTGGATCGCGCGATCGTGCTCGTCGGTTCGGTCGCGTGCGCAGCGTCGGTGTGCACGCTCGCGGCGACATTTTGTCCGAGCGCGTCCGTAGTCGCTATTCTCGCGTTAACGACCGCTCTGTTATTCGTGGTGGCACCGGTGTGTCTGTTGTGCGTCTCGATCGAGACGATCGTCGGCGCACCCGACGGATCGGCTACCGCTGTGCCGTCGCGTCGCGATTACGAGCGCGGCCACGAGTCGGAGGATCGCGACGACGTGGATCGCGCGTGCGACGAGCTCGCGAGTGTGCTGCTGAACTCGATCGCCGCAAGCGATGGACACGCCATCGAGCGCAGATGCCCGCGACGGCGGCGTTGACGACGATGGGTGGTACGAACGTGTGGTGCGCAATGGAGCGCTCGCAAACGCGCTGTCGCGTCTCATTGTGCGTGAATTCGGTCCGGAATTGCGCGTACTGCGTTCGTCGTACGACACGGCGCCGCCGCGCAACGACGGCTCCAGGTGATCTTCGGGGATTAAGCCACGTCGCGAAACGATCTGTTATCTATATGTCACTTTTGCAATGGCCTGCTACGAATTGCCGAGCGGTGGCACGACGCTGAGTCGTCACCAGCCTCGCCGCTTGTGCGATGTTCACAGTTCGCTGTTTGACCGAGTGTTTGTCGCGGCGGGTGCAAACTCGACAACCGCGTTCCCGAGCAAGAATTTGCGCGACGGTGCAATCTCCGCAGTCACCGCTACTACCGACTGGACTTTCAGCGATCTCGGTCGTCGGTTGAGCAAAGATCCACTGCTGGTTCGGCGCGGCGTTTCGTCGCGGCGCGACAATTGCGATCGCCGCCGGGCGTAAACGCGATAACGAGCGTGCCGCTGTTTGCGCGTGGTCCGATTCGCGCCGCGAGATTGCAACCTTCGCAGCGACCAATCGTGCGCTATTCACCGGTGGCGGACGACGTTCCATTCTGAACACGTATCGACGCCTGATGCGACTCATCTACGACGCGCGCTACTACGGCAGTTGCGATTTTCCGAACCGACAACGACACGTGACGCGAGCGACTGCCACTTATCCGAGCAGACCGTACGGCGACACGGTCGCTCGTTACGCGTTCAGCGCGTCGTACCGTTCGACGAGCGCGTCCCTTGTCACGGTGAGCAACGGCGCCGATTCGCACGGCTCGCTTCGCGTCGACATGCATCGAACGCGGAGCGACAACGATCGAGACGATGCCTCGTCGTCGGCGCCAATGTCCGTGTCGCTGATGCTCGAGCGTCCGACCGCCGAGTGTCGATTAGCGCGTCCCGAGTGGCTCGGTGATATCGAACTTTCGTGCTACGGTGGCAGTGCCGCCGATCGCATTGACTTTGCCGAGATATCGCTTCTGCACGGTGAAAAATTATTGGATCATCGATTCGAGTCGCCGGTCGAGGCCTGGTCGCTGCTGATATCCGTGTTGGATTGGTGCGGCGATGTATTAGGTGCGAAACTAAGTTCTCGCTGTTTTTTTTATGAAAATGCAACTTTATTGTGAAAAAATGGTTACAAATGAATTATTCAAAATATTGCCCATCGCTAGCGACAACTTTTTCCCATCTTTCTGGCAGAGCTCGAATACCGTCACGGTAGAAGTGTTCGTCTTTTGAGGCTATCCACGAATCAATCCAGTTTGAGATGTCTTCATATGAGCGGAACTGCTGATTAGCCAGACCATGTGCCATCGAACGGAACAAGTAATAATCGGACGGCGCAATATCTGGGAAATATGGCGGGTGGGGTAAGACTTCCCATTTGAGCGTTTCTAAGTAGGTTTTAACGGGTTTGGTAACATAAAGCCAAGCATTGTCATGCTGTAGAATCACTTTTTCGTGCCTCTGCTCGTATTGTGGCCGCTTTTCGCGCAGTGCTCGGCTCAATCGCATCAATTGAGTTCGATACCGTTCTCCAGTGATAGTTTCGTTCGGTTTCAACAGCTCATAATAAATAACGCTGCCCTGGTCCCACCAAATACACAGCAAAACCTTCGCAGCGTGAATATTCGGCCGAGCCGACGACGTAGAAGCATGACCGGGCAGTACCCATGATTTTGTTCTCTTTGGGTTGCTGTAATGAATCCATTCTTCATCACCCATAACGATGCGATGAAGAAAACCCTTCCTTTTTTGCCGCTGGAGCAGTTGTTCACAGGCGAAAAACGACGCTCAACGTCTCTTGGCTTCAAATCATAAGGAACCCAAATTCCTTGTTTTTTAATCATTCCCAACGCATGCAATCGCTTGGAAATGGCTTGACGGGTAACTTCTAATGCTGAAGCAAGCTCTTTTTGCGTTTGGCACGGATCCTCATCGAGCAATGCCTCCAATTCAGCGTCTTCGAAGGTTTTTGGCCTTCCTTCACGCGAACGGTCGTCAACATTGAAATCACCGTCTTTGAAGCGACGGAACCAATCACGGCACGTTATTTCACTTAAAGCAGCATCTCCGTAAACTTTTTGGAGTTCTCGATGCGCTTCAGCCGCCGTTTTCTTCGAATGAAAAAAGAAAAGCAACACTTCCCGCAAATGACGATTATTTGGCACAAAATAAGATATTTTCACACAACCAAAAGTATATGACGCAAAAACAAAATCACTAATATGTCAAAGCGATTTGTTTACCATATGTCTAAGCTTGGTTCATGACATTTTGGTTATGTCACAATTGACCAGCACTTATTACTGGAGCCACCTCTTGAAAAACAGCGGGAACTTAGTTGCGCACCTAATAGATCGCGCCATCGGTATGTACCCGGTGAGACGCAGCGTGTGGAATCTGTGGTTCAGTAACGAGGTGGAGACCCGATCGCGACCTAGCGACAATCCGATAGCGATATCGCGGCGACAACGAATCGAGTTCACCGTCAGCGACTGCGACGATTTCGACGACGAAGCGGCCGATGACGACACGTGGTGCGTGATCGGCGCGAGCGGTCTCGTCGACGTGGGCGATTCAGCCTCGTACGTGTACACCGTGCGCGTTCTCATACTGGCCGTGTATCTGGGCTGTTCGTACGGCGGAATAACGCGCGCCGTCTCGTCCAACGATCGTGCGTCCAATCGTGCGCACGACTGCGCGTTTCCGCCCAAAACGGCCGGAGTGTACCACGCGCTGTTTCACTCATTCATCGCGCCACATCGATTGATTTGCGCGCAATACGGCACGCGTCGCGGCGGTCGCGGTCATCGCGACGCGGAGATCGCTGGCGACGGCGCCGCAGCGGTCGATCCGGAGACGTCCGATTTAGCGATTCGCAGCAATTACTTGTCACCCGAGCACTGGCTCGACGATTTGTTCGCGCTGTGCGACAAAGCTTGCGATCGTTACGGTATTCCACGTTTGCGACATCGTCGAGGATAATTGCGATAGTGCACGCTGTGGCAACAACAACATCGTCTCTCTTACGTGCGGTCATCCTGCACGAATGGCCGAGAAGAAACCACCCATTAAGGAAGCGCCGCCCGGCACGCTGTCAACACTCGAATATCTGGCCTATCTGCGCGACTCGTACCCGCAGACGCATTACGCGCTGGCCCAGTGGAACGCGTTGTATCGCTCGTACGAGTGCACCGTCTGCGAGGACGCGTGGACGGAGGCGACCGGTCGCGATGAGTCCGCGATCGCGACCCCGCTCGGATTGCGAGCTCGTCAATTGCCCCGATTCTGCGCACCGGTAGATACATGGCGTGTGTGACTGTGCGATCGCGCGATCGCGAGACGACGACGACGACGGTGCATGTGTGCAATTTCTTGCCGCTGGTCATCGGCACCGAGCTGGACGTGCGTTTGCGCTACGGCGACCGCGATCTCGCGTTCGCACACAGTGAATTTGCGCGACACGATCTGTCGCACATGGGTCAGATCTACGCGTTCGCGCGATTCTGGATGTTTAACAGTTTCATACACACGGACTCGCGTCAGTGTCATCGCTATCGACGTCACACCAACGCGACGATCGGCGCGGTGTTGCGCATGTACGTGTACGATCGCACTGGCAAGGGAAACATGCTGTTTCTCGAGTCGAACGGCGCCCTGCGCATTCGCGACAAGTATCGGCGGGAGGTCACGCTGATCGACGAGACCGGACGAGACGCGGTCTCGTCGATCGACAGCAGTGTGACGCCGACAACGCGCGAAATCGCGTCATGTCGCCGAATGATTTCTTTCAGTGTTGTCGAGAGTACATGCTGCGCGGCGTGGGTCTTGAGGAGACGGATGCGCCACCGCCGAGGCGCGATGCCGACGACCAACAACAGCAGCAGCAGCGAGTGATCGAGGTGCCGCAACTCACGAGCGAGATCGATCATATAGACTACAAACGAGTGTCGAACGCACCGGCGCTGTACTCGGCGTTGTTGACCGATCTCGCGCGATCGCTCGATACGATACTCGCGACATCCGCCGCCGACGCGGACTCCGACGAAGGAACCGCGAGATCCGCATCAAGGCGATGGCAGACGTGCGTGGCGCACTACGCGGCCATGTCACATCGGGCCACTTTGCTGCGTCATCAGTCGACGCACGCACATTCGTCGCGACTGGTGCGAGGTCATGAAGCGCCGTATGAAGAGCGAGATGCGCAGCGATCGATCATCGTCGATGGCGCACCACGGTGTCGATCATCATCGCGCCGTTGTCGTTTCACCACCACGACGTCGGAGCTCGTCGCGGCAGCGTCGCGCGTTGTCGTCGTCGATGGTGCAGCAGCGAGCTACGACGGTGAGCAATCGCCGTCACGTCGTTGTTTGCGATATCGCACGATCGACGTGACCGCGGATCACGCCAAGACCGAACAGTAGTTTCTCTGCGCCAAGATCAACGCCGACGCCGAGTATGATCACAAGCTGGTGAAGCGAATGCACGTGGTCAATCTGCACGCCATGTCGTGTCTGAAGATGCCGAACGGGTTCCCGCGTTTCTTCAGCTACTTCAACGTCGGTAACATTGGCAACGCGGGCCGCGTTATGAATCGCACTCACGGTATGCGCGAGTCGTTCGTGTGCGACGTGGCCGCGGCGTCGGACCGAATAGCGCGCTTTTTACGAGACTGCGTGGCGGTCGACAGAGCGGCGGTCGACCGACCCTACCGCGCTGACTTAATCGGCATCATCATCACGATCAATGAGATCCCGGTGCTGCGCGTCGCTGTGGATGCGGTGTCGTTTGCTCGAGTCGGCACAACCGACGACTACGTCGACGATGATAGCGTTCACCACGTGGCGTTTCTGGCCAGTATTCCTCTCGATCAAGCGACTGGAACCCGGTGCCGTGGTCACGGTCACGGGTCTGAGATCACCGAACGCATCACCGGCGGCGTCGATCGCCGAACGAGCCGAGTACTTTGTCAATGTGCGACTGACCAACGGCGTGCCGACCTGTTCGGTGCGTGTGATTGTTGACCGCGATGGCGCGACGAACGCCGCCGGATCGATCGCCGAGCCGGATGCTTCTGCTGCTAACGGGGAGGCCGCAGCGGCGACGTATTGTCAGGATTGTTGCGATTATTATCCGCTCGACGGTCTAGAGATGCGATTTCGCGATCGGGATCGGCGCGACGCGCGATCTCGCCGGCGCGCTACATCGCTACGGCTCTACCTCGCTGTCGAGCTCATATCTGGTGCAGTCGGCACGAGTTGGCGCTCTACGAAGCGTCGTCGCGCCGAGACGGCACGACCGGACCCGATCGTGACGACGAATTGACGACGATGCTCAAACGGCCCAAATTGCACGAGGTGGCGTGTCATGGCCTGCTCTCGATAGCGGCGTATCTGCGCGCTACGGACAACAGCAAACTCATAGTCGCGATCAACGCGCACAAACGCGCCCTGGAGCTGCGCACGATCGTCGTAGCGACCAGAACGTCGAATCGGAGCGAAGATCGCGCATCCACGAACGACACGGTGATTAGGCGCGAGCTCAATGCCTGTATCGATCTGGCGTGGCGCGATTTCGACCAGAACGGCAAATCGACGCGTCTTCGGTTCATCGACGACCGTAGTGCGTGTCCACCGGCTCGATCGCGCGATAATGGATCTCACGAACGTTTGACACCGCGCAACGCCATTCGCCTGTTCTTCGCCTTCGGAGAC
Source organism: Harpegnathos saltator (assembly GCF_003227715.2). Classification (NCBI taxonomy): domain Eukaryota; kingdom Metazoa; phylum Arthropoda; class Insecta; order Hymenoptera; family Formicidae; genus Harpegnathos; species Harpegnathos saltator. The sequence goes on from NW_020230239.1 coordinate 81,371, forward strand.
GTAAACATGCTCAACTGCGAGGACGGTTACGTGCTGAACGAGCAGACGCGCATCATCGCGGACACTACTCGCGGCACTACTGTGCCGTCGGGTAGGCTTGTCGTGCGCTCTTCCAGTCACGTTTTTGTCTCGCATGACTCTCGAGTATACGCACGATCTGGGCGTGCGCGTGCACGTCGGCACATTTCGAACTCTGGTGCCGTTGTGCGACGAGCAGCAGCAGCAACAGCAACAACATCGACACCTAGACGGTCACGGATTCGCCACCAACACCACTGACAGCGAGCCGTTGCGATTCTTCAGCGCGTCGAGCGGTGAAGTGCACGTGACTCAGCACACGCCCAGACGCGTCGACGCGGCGGCGACGAACGCGAAACACGAGAGCGCGCGTTGCGTCATATTGGAACGAACGTACGATCAGTACGTGACGTGGCACGCGTCGTATCTGCAGCGCGCTTTTGACGACTGCGGGACGCAGAGTCCTGCGTCGGCCAAAGTTCATTCACGCGACGATCAATCCGCCAGCAACGGCGAGGATTCGTCGTATCGCGAATCGTTCACCTACATCGACGGTCCGATTCGCGAAGCCTCGGTGGAGATTCGCGCCAAGTACGCGCGCGTGATTCTGCGCGCCGTCGGCACGCGGCAAACCGTCAAACTGCAAAACTCGTTCGGTCAGAAAGGCGTGGCTCATTACGCTGATCTGAGCGATCTCGTCACCGATCGCGGCGAGCGCGTGGATTTGGTGTCGTCGATATACAGTCTGCTCGGTAGGTTCGCGTGCGGACAATTGCTTGAGCAACGGGATGCGTGTCGATACGTGTTCTCCCGTCGCATCGGTATGTGCGTCGGCAGCGGCGGTTACGGTTACTTCTTCGCGAGCGACGATTCGGCGCACAATTTCATCTACAGCGTGAAGCGCGACGGTGAGAATCCGATGCGCGTGTGTAAGCTCACGTACGACAGTTTTCTGGAGAACGGTATGTCGAGCTCCGCGCTCGTCAAAGCCAGCGAGTTCGAGTACGGTCTGAACAATCCGTACGCCGGATTGCCGCGAAACGTGTCGCGCGCTCTCGACTGTTACGGCGCGTACGATCGACGCGTGCATCTGCGCTCGCAGCGTTTGCTCGTCGCGCGGCGACAAGCGCTGGATCGCGCGACCGTTCGAGCGATTGATCGGGCCAGCGACGCGTTCTCCGGCGACAACGCGCAACAAATAGACGACAGGATCATCGCGAGTCGCAAGAGAAAGCGCGATTGCGATGCTCCGCCGTGAAAGCGCACGCTGGCGCGTCATTGCTCGAGGAACTGCGCGCCGTGGAATCGCTGCTCGCCGACATCTGGAGCGGGGTGGATCGAATCGCGAGGGCTGAAGAGCCATGGCGCAACGATGAAACCGCAACCTCGATGGAGAATGCAGTCGCGGAGCGAGCTCGTTGATCGCGCGACGATGATGAGACCGTACCGGCCAACGACAGCTGCAACAATGATGACGACGCTTCTTTGCTCGTCCGTACGCTCGCCCGTCTGCGCGATTCCGAGTTCGTGCAACGTCTGTGTCACGTTATGTCGCGTCGCGATCTCGACGAGCAACGCTCGCGCGAGCTCAACGCCTCAACGTTGAAATTGGCACGTCGACTGCGCCAATTGTGCCATTCCTCGCCCGCTTTCGCAACGCGACGAATTCGCCTGGACCGACGATTTCGATTATCATCGGCGAGAGGAGACGGCGCCAAACTCTGCACGCGGATGCGCCTCATGCTGAACGACGCGACGACGGCGGTGAATCTCGGCGGTGAATGCACCTCGATGGGCGAAGGTAACCAAGCTTCTCGCTGCTGCTGCTGCTGTCACGAGCCTGTCATTTGGCTACAATTGCTCGCCGCGACTGAACGATGCGACGAACTGGAGAAGGATAGTCGCAGCGGCGTCACTGGCCTTTCAACAACAACAACCGAAATGACACCGACTGCGAGCAATTTTGCGATGTTACGATCGCGAGTTTTTTGCGAATACGACGCACGAACCTGTCTGAAGCGTTGCATCGCGCGCTCGTATTTTGCGCGAAGATCGCGCGCGACGCGCAACCTGTTTCGCGAAAAATTTACCCAACTGCTCGACCGGGTGAAACGAGCGCGAGCCGAGCGCGACGAGCTGCGAGACAAACTCGCGCGACTGCCCACCGCCATCGAGAGCGAGGATCGCGAGATTGCGCTCGCGCGTGAACGTGTACTAGAGATGCGTCGTACCAATGAGGCGTTGACTGCGCGCGCGCGCGTCGCTGGTCAAGTCGCTCAGGTGCTGAGCGAGATAATGGACGGAATGCGCGACGCGTTAGCCTCGAAGGAGCGAGAGCGGGCGCATTCGTTGGCCGAGCTGCGAGCGACATTGCAACGCGCCACGACGGAACGCGACGCGGCGATCGCTGCGGTCAGACGTGCGATGCGCGCACTGGGCATGACGACGTCATCATCATGCTGCGCGGATCTCGACGCATCGTCGCGCTTCGAGTCTGCGCTGAGCGACGTGCTGACGCAATGCTCGACCGGCGCGGCTCTGCTGCTGCTGGTCGGCGGAAACGTCATCACCGACCATGACACCGGAACGCGAGGCGACAACGACTCGCTGGTTTCGCTGGCGACGGATCTGCACGCTGTGGTGGCGCGATGCGGTGGCGCGATGCGACGCCCTGAAGCGACTCAACGTTATCTGGGGAGGGGAGAGTGTCGTGAGCGTGGAGCGTCAGATAGCTCAGTGGTCTAGAGCAGTCGCCCGGCAAGCGAAAGACCCGGGTTCGATTCCCGGTCTAGCGACTACCGCGCTCTCGATATTTTTCTCTCCTCGGAACGAAAAATGAGATGCAGGTCCCGAACGCACGGCGTCCCGTCGCCACCTAGTACGCCCTCCTTCTTTCGTGGTCGCGCTGAAAGAGACGATCGCGCTGCGAGACAAACGCGACATGCTGACGCGCGCCCGAGATCTGTTCGCGTCCCGAGCTCGATCGTACGTCGAACTGACTCGTCGGTACGCGTCGTGGCGCGACTGCGTGACCGATGCGTTGTTGCGCGAAACCGCAACGCCGATGCGACGTGATCGCGTCGCGAGTCGTCGAGGTGACGATCGACTTACGGATCTGGGACGCGACGCGTACGACGCGATAATTCGCGTGACGCTGCAACCTCGCAATCGCGCGACCTCGTTCGTCGTGCTCAGCGACATTGTCGACGCGCAATCAGCATCACCATCACCACCGGTCAGGGGACCCGCTTCCTCGAGCGACGCGAGAAGCGGCGGTGTCCCCTGCCTCGATTTCAACGGCTCGATCGCACTGTGTCGCGTTCGAGAACAACGCCGGAATCGTTCGCGAGGATTCCTATCGCGATCGTCACTTCGAAAACTCCGCAATCGCCAGCTATGTCGAGGCTCGGGCCCTATCGCGGACGACCGATAAAGCACCGTCGAGCGTTGGAGCGACGATGCGCGCAGCAATGTGCTGCGCGCTCGCACCACCGTCGCAACATTCCTCAGCGCCGAGCGAGCGCGATCTGCTCGACATGGTGTCGAGAATTTCAAAATAATCTCGCGTCCCGCTTTCACGAACTGGATCGAGCAGATGTATCGCTTCGATCGACAGTGACCACATCGATCTCGGCCGACGTGCGTATATTCGCGATGGATCCCATTTCGCTTCACGATGGATCCTATTTCGAGGTACGTGTGGATCCTATTCGGTGCTGATTGCGCACTCGAGCGGATCCTATTTGTACGCGCAATCGTGCCGAATGAGTGCCGCGCCAAGGATCCCGAGTAGTTCCCGAAAATCTCCAAATTGACAAAAAATGTGGTTATTTTGACCATTTTGACGAATTCGGGGAACACTCTGTAATCCTTGAGCGGTTCCCCGTTTTGTCTCGAACGGGGGCCCGAGTGGTTCCCAGTGTACGTCTCGCGATCGTGAAATAGGAACCAGCGACGCGCTCGAAAAGGTAAGACGCTGCTGCTCGCTAATCGACCCAGTTTTTCTCTCCCACGTGCAGAAATTGTCAGAGTTGTTTTTTTTCAATTATTCGATCGATCGAGAAAGTACGGTCGATCGTCGTCGTCGCGTCATGGGCGCGAGCATTACTCTGTGCGTACTGGTGATTATAGCGCTCATCGTAACGCTCGTGTACTTTGTCGGTCAGACAAAGGTGCAGAGTAACGAGCGACTGAACCAGCTGTTCAACGACAAAACTCTCGAAACGCTGCGCATCGGTGTGGCTGTGATCGCCGACAAGATCAGTAAGTCCGTAGTGTCGGCTCACGTGGCGACCATGTTGTTTCCCGCTGGGAAATAATCGCCGCTCTCGTAATCTCTCACACTGATCGCGGCGCGCCGTTAGCGCGCGGTGATTATTCTCTTCGTTGCTTGAATGTCTTCGCGGGGTGTCGCTGCCGATTCCACCGAAGATGTGGCTATTTCGGTATACCATCGCGCGACCGAGGACTTTGTGCGTGCGTACAATCGGGAGGCCCGACTGATACTCGAGTTGAAACGCACCGATAACGGGGCAGCCGCGGACAGACACGTGGCCCTCGGTACCTTGGTAGCGCAATACGCCGCGTGCTACGACCGCTTCATCGTCGATCAGACGGATCGACAATTTCTGCGCAGCGAAGTGGTCGCTCGATGCATGCAAGCGCTGTCGTTGCGATCTATGCAATTGAGCGGTTTCGCCGACTTGGCGGTGTCGCTCGGCACCGTACGAAACATTCACGCCGACATCGAACGAGCGCGACGCCGTTTGGACGACGCACGGGACAGCGATGCCGCGGCGGGTGACGATTCCGCGGACGACGGCGATCCGCGTACGCGCACCGACGGGCTGTACGAGTATATTGCGCACGAGAGTTTGAAAGTGTCGCTCAACGATTTGCCCGAGGACCAGCACGCGCAATTGCTCACCGCGTACTTTGTCATCAGCGGTAGTAACGGCGCCGTGACGGCCGGTGACGACGACGACGTTGCCGCTGCTAAACGAGCTAGCGCGCGAGCGGGCGCCAATGTCATTCTATACGGGCCGCCCGGCACCGGTAAAACGGCAGCAGCACGCGCGATCGCGCGCTCGCTCGGTCTCGATCTAGCGTTTGTCAATGCGGAAAATTTACTGTCGGCGCATCGCAGCGAGACCGAGAAGAATCTGCGCGCGTTGTATCGAAAGATGCGCGCTCTCGTTCGCGTCACCGGACGCAACGTGGTGATGCTGCTGGACGAAGTGGACGGCTTGGTGAAGAATCGCAGTAACGCCAGTGTCACGAGCGGCGAGTACAGTCTTCTCACGCGATTTCTCATGATTCTTGAACCGAACGACAGCACGGACAACTACGGAATGTTTAGCATATTCACGACCAATCGACTGAGCAATCTGGACGATGCGTTTCGCCGTCGGTGCGCCACCGTGTTTATGGCTACGTGAGCACGAGCGAGGCCACGGTGCGTCTGTTCGACTCGTTCCTGCACGATTCGGTGGATTATGCAACGCGCAGAAGTCGAGTCGTCGATCACGATTCGTCGCGTATGTCGGTACTGGGTACCGGGCGATTTTGCGAGTTTCAAGCACACGATAATAACACCGCTGCGTCTACAGCGTTACTTTGAACTCTCGGGCACCATGTATGAGGCGTTCGTGGCCGCGCGCGTAACATCATCGTCAAGCGCGCGCGACAACGATCGCGAGATTCGAGTCACGTTTCCGTTGTTGTCGTACACCGAGGTGTCACGCGCGATGCAATACGAGCCGATCACGCCGCCGGACAAGTACGCGGAATACGATCCGCCGTCGCAACAGCGAGCGAAATTGTCCTAGACTGCGTTCCGCGATGTCGACTGATATTGGTGCAATAAGCACGCCGAATAAACACATTTGCTCAAAAGAAAAACATTGCGAGTATTTTGTTTTACCCATTTCTTTTCATTACGGTGTGCGAGTATCAATTGTAACAAAGTGTCAATTACCCTCTGGTTAATGTACAATCGCTCATCTGTACATTTTTTGTTCGCTCGCGTCTCCGAAGTTAAGCAAACGTCGAGCGATCGTGCAGTTGTACAATCGTGCGATCGCGCGTTCGAGCGGTTGTACAGTAGTAACGTCCCCCGTACGTTGTACGGAGCAGTAGCGTTCCCTGTCCTATTGTACCTCTGAGTGCACGATCGCTCGACGCTCGAGTCGAGCCTGTTGAATTGCTAACGTAGCATTTATTGTGCAAATGTGATTTATCGTACAAACGACAGCTGCTTTGGTCGTATGAACGATGGAATAAAATGATTGTAACGAGGCGTTTTAGTCGCGCTGTAGAGGTGCAACTTTGTACGTGTAAATACGAATAAACTCATTTGTTCTTGAAGATATTTTATTGTACATTTTTTCATGCTATATTTCGCGCGCGATACGATACGTTTTTCATCGAATGAACAATCGATGTGGAAAACGATCATTGTTCTACGTTCTCCGGTAAATCGCGAAATTCGGTCACTGGATTGAACCATAAACCGCTCGGGCACTCGACTACGCGCGGCTCGATGCCTACGCGACATTGAATGTAGCTGGTCTTGTTCTCAGGATTCGATAAATTTGCATTTTCATCATTGTCCAGCGACGCGCATGGATCCGGTTTGGCGGAGGTGGTAGTAGTGGTAGTGGTGGTTGTGCCTTTGGTGACGGCTGCGGTCGTCGTCGTTGTGGCCAATGTAGTCGAAATGATCTTTTGCCGTTCCTTTGTCCAACATACCGCATCGTCGGCGGAAACGCACATGTTGACGGTATTGTCAAATAGTTCACCGGACGGACACATCACGAAGTCACACACTTTATGTACGACGGCGGACAAATATAACGATGAACATCCTCGTCGGGCGTAAATGCTCGCGGTGATGTAGCGGATGATGATGTTTGGACTGTGCCCGTCTCAGTAGTGGTCGTGATGCTGTCTTTCGGCCCTGTTGGCTCTTTGCTGCGAACATCGAGACAATCGCGACCGGCAGCGGCACGACGGGCCGGATAGCAGCACGTATTTTTCGCAAAGTCACACTCACCGAGTTCCCAACTGTACGTTGATGTTTCGTTCTGAGACATACCGCAAGCGCCGCGCTGCAAAGTCACGCGTACATTCTGCAATATTGCTTCATCGCCGATAATCGCGCCGATATGAAGGGTAGGATGGCTCGTGGGATCGTTTGCGCCGTATCGCTCAAGTTGCGTCAATACGCGTCTCACGCTGTCCACAGTGAGCGATGTATACTTGAGCGGTGAATACGAGGTCACATCCGCACTACCAATTGTAAGAGGAAGCACCACACAAATTTTTTTTTTCTCTTCTTTATTTTCTCTCTCTCCTCTCCCTGGAATCACCATAAATTTTTCTAAGTCCCCTAACTACAAATTTTTCTAAGTCCCCTAATTATAAATTTTTCTAAGTCCTTCGAACCTAAATTTTTCTAAGTCCTTCGAACCTAAATTTTTCTAAGTCCCCTAACTACAAATCTTTCTAAGTCCCTCGAACCTAAATTTTTCTATGTCCTTGGAACCTAAATTTTTCTAAGTCCTTCGAACCTAAATTTTTCTAAGTCCTTCAACCCAAAACTTTTCTAAGTCCCTCGGTCGAGAATTTTTCTAAGTCCCTCCGCACCGAAATTTTCTAAGTCCTAATTTCCAAACCCCCACTACCTCCCCACTCCAGAGGAAAATTCGGCGGCTCGGGAAAGCCGCAGCTCAGGGACCGCGGAGCGTCCGAGAGTCAGTCTCAGTCGTGCAGTGATCTGGTGCAGTGCTTCCTCCATCCCTCCTAGGGTCTAGTATAAGTGCTAAATCTAACTTAGAATATTTTCGTGAGTTTTAACTTAGAATATTTTCATGAATGTGAACTTAGAATATTTTCACTAAATCCAACTTAGAATATTTTCGTGTATTCGTTTTAGTTAAAATATATTCTTGTCAGCCGATTCAAGGTTAGATGTGAACTTAGAATATTTTCACTAAATCCAACTTAGAATATTTTCGTGTATTCGTTTTAGTTAAAATATATTCTTGTCAGCCGATTCAAGGTTAGATTCACTCTCCCATCTCCTCCCATCCCCGACCGCTAACGCATTGGAATCGCCTAGCTGATAACTGGCCGCCGATTCTTCAAGGTATTCGCATCACTAGAATAGGGGCGTATAGGCTGCGGCTCGATCGCACCGCCCATCCGTAGACGCACAGGTTGCGGCTCGATCGCACCGTCTACTAGTTGCTCGAAGGCGCATAGGTTGCGACTCGTTCGCACTGCCTGACAGAATAGGGACCTCCGAATTAACCACACGAATGCGGCTGGCCGGAGTCACGGGAATGATTCCAAATGCGCCCTGTATGCCGGGGTGGTCGTAAAAAATTCATCAAAAAATTGGAATACCAACTAAAACATGGACAAGCGTACCACCCTTACCTAGGTGCCGAACCCACCAACTCCGCTCCCGACGAGGGGCCTCCTCGCTCCACTGAATCCCCTCGCTCTCCAGAATCTCCTGAGTCGCTCGTGCCAGAGCACCCGAAAGCTACCGCTCGCAAATCATACAGTGTTAGCAAGATCGATTGTGATACCCATCCGCGACTACCGATCATTCGACGCGGATTCTCGCCACGAGACCCGAGGCCTGCTTTCTACCGTCGACTGCGTGCAGAGATCCTCCACTACTACTACGGAGCATCTACCCCGCCTCACACCCTCCGCATCTGTAACGAGAAAACTCCGACCCTCGAACAGCTTCGTGGGCACGTGCGCAACTCCATGACACAGGTGTGCCAGATCATTACATTGGATTAAAGGAACTGGTGAGTGCCAATTGCTCTATACTCCGCGGAACATCGTGTCGCGCCCGCCAGATCGCGCGTATCCCTGGGGAGAATTACGCGATTCGTTTGACCCAAAAATTGCGATCTAGCCCCGCGTCCAGGCCCGAGCACCTGCAGCCTAGCATCGCAGCCGCGGCCGACCGGGACGTAATAGAGGACAGTAGTAGTCGCGAGCGATCGTCGTTCGCAGCTTGTCCTTCGAACAGCAGCGCAATGTACTCGCTGCAATTTCGTTCGCTCGGTACGCGTGTCCATACCTGCCAGTTGCCGCTCGAATCGCGCTTTCGATCATCCTCGATCGCGCGCGACAAGTCTTGCGTGATTATGCATTGCAATAGTTCCTCGGATGTTTGCTCACGGTGGTCGTCGTTGGCTACGGTCGTGGTGGCGTTGCAAATTGTCGAAAAGACGAGAGCTACGGCGAGTATCGCGATCTTGTCCATGATGTTAGCTGAGGGGGGTAGAGTCTCGTTCTTTTTTTTCGTTTCCGAGCGTAGAAGGACTACGAGAGTATATTATGCTGCGCGACTACTGGACTTTAGATAACTGCGGATCAGAGACGTATTAGTGCTCGACTGTACGATCGGCTCGTGTTTTATACTCGAGCAATGTTTGATTTTCGTTTCCAAGAATACACGTGTCTTCTGGACGCGCCATACACGACAAACATTGTCGAATCATGAAAAAAAACAATTTTTTTCATTCCGCGCATGCGACAAAACGCACTCGCAAACATCACGAGACATTCGACCCCTTATCTGTGTATATTTGCGCAGATGTCGAACATGGTGTGGCAGGCATCATCATCGGACGTCGAGTCATCGGATGATAAAGATGATGATGCGGAATACGCCACAAGGCGCAACGATGAGCAAAAAACATCACGCAAAAGCATCAACCGTGGTAGGCTGACACTGGCTGATCAAGTGACGCTGGTGCGCTTGTGGTATCGATGCGACGGAAATGTGCGTCGTGTCATGTCCATTTGGCGCGCGAGCAACGCCGAACGCAACGAGAGCGCGATGGATTCGACAGTGGCCGACTGGCAAAAGGTACCTTTTGACGGTATTGGCGGACGAACGTTGTGCAGTAGAACGGTATTGGCGACGGTGCGACGTTTCTACGAGTCAGGCAGCGTGCGCGATCGGCCGCGTCCTGGTAGACCGCGCAGTGTGCGCGTCGACGCCGTTATAGATAGAGTGCGAGACAGCGTTTCTCGCGATCACTCGCTCTCGACCAGAAAAAGGTCGCGCGCCCTAAACATTTCGCGCTCGTCTCTAATGCGCATACAGCGACTAGATTTGCATCTTCGAGCATACAAGGTGTAATCGATGCACGCGTTGACGCAAATCCACGCGGAGCGCAGACTCGCGTTTTCGCGGCGTTTATTGCGACACGTCGAACGCGATCGATCGTTCGTGCACCGCATCATAATAGGCGACGAGGCGCACTTTGATCTGTCGAGTGTTGTGTTCAATCGTCAAAATGTACGATTCTGGGGCACGCAGAATCCGCGAATATGTTGCGCTAGGATCGCGCAGGGCGCCCCACGCGTAACCGTATGGTGCGGTGTATCCAGCAGCGGTGTTCTGGGACTGTATTTTTTCGAGGATCCCGAGACGCGCCGGTGCGTCAGTGTGACGGGAGAGCGTTATTGCGACATGATCGAGCATTACGTAATCCTACTACTTCGCGACGATCGTCGCTTCGTCGGGAAACGGGGTTCACGACGCGACCGATGGTGGTGGTGGCAACAGGATGGCGCTACCGCGCACACGGCCCGAGAAACCATAACGTTGCTGCGTCGAGCATTCGGCGCGGAATGTTTGATATCGCTGGGCTCTCGATTCCCGTGGCCGTCCCGATCGCCGGATCTCTCAGCTGCCGATTATTTTCTCTGGGGCTATCTGTAGGACCGAGTGTACGATGACGATGTCGTCGACGCGGTGCAATTGAAACGATCGATCGAGCGAGAGGTGACTGCGCTGAACGAGCCGTCGGCGCGATCGTTGCTGCACTCCGTGATGGACAGCCTAGTGGCCAGAGCGACCGAGTGTTCGCGCGTGAACGGCGGTCACTTGTTGGATGTGATATTTCACACGTAAATTTCTTTCTTTCGTTCGTCGATCAATCGCCGCGCATGGAGCAACGGCGACGCGCGGGATTTTCGTCCGTCGATCAATCACCGCGCGTAGAGTCATGGTGACGCGCGGTATTTTCATCGATGAGCGACACTACGGGCGGCAGTAAGCGCCACACGAATGCGATAAACGCGACAATCAGCAGCAACAAACCCACAGAGATCCACGGTAAGAATCGCGTGCTGGTCGTTAAGCTGTTTTTGGCGGTGCTGACGATCGTCTCTCCGACACCGAACGCATTGTCCAGAGTGGACCCGATGAATTCATTGAGCGCGTCCAACGCATCCATATGCTCGCAGAGCACGTACGCGTTATCCGGTAATTGCTCTCGATCCACATAGTTTACACTGCGCGAATCTGTCTCGTTCCAATCGCAGTGCACGCAATACGGCGGGGTCTGTCCAGTCGCGTTGTCGCATTCGCTATTACCCAATCGCATCTTCTCCCAGAGTTCGTCGTCGCGACATGTCGTCGCGATGTCAGGCGCGACGTTTAGCGGACACGAGCAACCGGCGACGCGACATTTTCGCACGCCGTTCCCAAGATCTCGCGTGTAAAGGAAGCATCCGGTATTTTCGCGCGCAAATTTCTCGGCTCGGCGCGATAGCGCGGCTATACCACCGGCCGTGACGAGTAAACTGCCGCCAACGTAGAACAGTCGTTTTGTGCGCGACGTCTTGTTCAGGAGAGCGTTCACTCGTTTCAGCGTCGCCTGATCGTTTCGGATCAATCGCTCGAGAGCGTCCGCGCCGTCTACTCTATGATCACGAGCTAACGAACCGTGCTCTATCAGAGAGTCTCGTTGCCGCGTCACGTAATTGTTACGACGCGCTAAACTCGCGTCCGGAAAGTGCATCTCCGCGGTATCGTCCAAGTGACGAAAGGCGATTCACACGGTCGGCGACATGACCGAACCGGTGGCTGTCTCGTAGGCCTCGATGGAGCGAGCCTCGCGCAGCAAGGAAGCGAAGCGACGCGCTTCCACGCGCCTGCCTATCATCACCAACTCTTCGCCATTTTTGCCACTAGTTTCGTGGTTTTCAGGCGTGCAAAGTGAGAAGAGAGCGATCGAACGCGTTTGCTCAAAGTCGTAAGAGCCGACTCCCAGTAACTCACTTTGGATGCGTAAGACGCACATATCGAGCGAAACGCTCGATTTGTCTCTATCAGGAACTGATGTAACGCGTGACCCGTTTTCGACATTATCTCGCGCGGCGCCGAGATACCTCTAGAGGAGATATCGACAAGGAGAAAAAATACGTTTTTTTCCGCGCAGCAATCAACTTATCTTGTTCTTCCGCAAACAGACGCTACGACGCTTGAGAGCGTCGTGGCGTTATCGCTCGAGATGAGCGTTGCGCAATTATCGCTCGAGATTAACGTTATCGTTCGAGAGCATTGCGCCGTTAGCGAACCACTCGAGATGGGAGTTGCGTAATTATCGCTCGAGTGCGTAGCGCGGTTGTCGCTCGAGTGCGTAGCGATAACGGTACGACGTTCATCTCGAGTGGTGCGAAAACGGTGCGACGCTCTCTCGAGCGATAACAATGGCACTATATAGACGGCGTCAAGCTCCCTTGCTGCTCACTGATCGATAGTAAGTCGCACTGACAAGACGTAATAACAAAAAAAGTCCGCAAATGTCCGAATACGACATTCCCCCGGTAAAGAGATGTAGAATAGGCGAGTCTGTTTCATCGCGTCTGTTAGCGGACACGATCAAATGTCCGTTTTGCGTGCGATTGCGCATAATTCGCGAGCTATTGCCGAATGTACGCGGTTGCGCGCATCAAGCCATAATTGGAAACGATCGCGAGGACTGGTTCGATCAACCAGACGATATAATCTAGTCGATTGTCGCTGAATTGACCGAGGGTCGGTTTCAATACTGCGACGAGGAGGAGCGACGCAGACGATATCGCTGGCCGTCGTATCAACAACTGCGCCTAGTTGTTCCTATTAATCACCATATTGACGACGACGACGACGACGACGAAGAGGAACCAGAGGGGACCCATGGCAACCAGGTGCATCGCGAGCGGCGCTGCGAAGGGGAGCGATAACCGAGTGGACGAGCATGCTGATTGACTTTTTCGAAAACTCAATGGATCCGAATCTGTACTCGCGGTCCATCTTGAGGATACCATTGTCTGCTCCCAACTGGCGCAACACGGTACATTGGTCATTGCGACTTTTGTCGTTGCGATTCGTTCGATGTTAGCATTGAGTCGAAATCGCTCATCAGCACCGATGAAACAGTGCAACGCACCAACAGTTACAATGGGACACTGCGCAGTGTTGGCGATTCGTCGTTCATTTGCGAACATTTTGCAGTCGATCGAATTCTCTATGTAACACTTCCGGATCTCTTGCAATACACGAACGATGTCACAAGTGTCTACAAAAATTACGCCACGTACCGTTGACACCGACGTTAATGCAACGCGCGATATTGCACGATCGATCAACGTCGCGTGCAAAGACGTGTTCTCGTTGGGACCACCAACGCGAAATGCGTAGTATCGTGCATTTTGCAATAACGATCGGCGACAATAGTTCGCAATACCAGTCATCCGCCGAAAACAATCAAGCGTTGATCGGTATATTGTTGCGTGTTTTGAGCGATGTCAATGATGCGATTCGATGTGTCGACGACATGCAACATCGTGCGATACAGGTACCGATGTGCGATGGGTGGATTGACTTAGCACAGTGGCTAATTAATGTTACGTCGCGCATTTGTTGGCTTGTATGTCTGCATTTTGATTTTGCGAACAGGGACGTTGCGGATTAACATCGTTTTTGCGAAGATAAAAAAGCGTAAAACTCGTTTAGGCTAAGTATCTGTATTCATGTGCATTTATAATAAACCGGAAATCATTGGTAATATGTGCTGTATTTTTCTCAGTGTCTACCCAATTACTCACTGACCTAGGTAACAATGAGGCGTTATAAATCTGCTTGCTTTTGCGGATGGGACGTCGTTGAGCAATTTCGTCTTGTGAAAAAAAAGTAAAACGCGCAAAAAAAACTCGTTTATATCAAGTATTTTAATGTATATTTATGAAATAAATTGATCATTATTCTGTCAGTAGCACGTGTTTTTTTTCTCAGTGTCTGCCCATAAACCAAACATCCATCGTGACACGATATTATCGAGCGTTATGAATCTGCGCGATGAATCCATAGCGACGTTTGTAAATTCTAACGGTAGTTTTGACATCGTATACCAAGACGCACGACGTCTCGTCGACAATAACGATGCTCATCGTCACAATGCCACCGATCACGAACGCTTGCTACATCTGATCGAATCGACCAAAGTGGCCGCTCTGTATTTCACGCGTTTGGCGCCAGCTGTTGCTGATCACGATTCTGCCGTGACGGACGACGATCGTACACCACCAGCGGTTTCGCGCTGATCGCTCGGACGTGTCTGTTGTTGCTGCGACGGCGACAGCATAAAGTAGCGAATGTCGTGCATAAACGGTAGATGAGCAAACTCCTCGTTGATGACCGCTTCGCGCAGATACCACCAGTCGTGATGCACCATCGACCAGACCGCACAGTGCAGGATCCCGCGAATTGCCACGTAGTTCAACGTGACAATCAGTGCTATCTGAAACGCGCAGAAACCACCACGCGATTGGACAACCAGCTGGTTCATTGTTGCGCGCCAGTAAACCGTAGGAATGTTGCGAAATCATCGGAAAGATGAAACGTCTCGCTGCTACGTGAGTCTTTGTTCGGCCGCGTTTGTCTCGAACGCGATGTCGCACTGATACACCGTCGCTGCTATCGCGCCCGTCGATCGATCTCGCGACGAAACACACCGACTCGTTTGCGTCGGATGACCGAGCGGTCGCGTCGCTCATTGCGCGCCGCGACAGCCGGTATATGATGTAGACCGGCTCACTATCGTAAACGGGCCGCTAGTGAGACGATTTGTCGGTGAAATGTCGCGTTATTATCAACGATGGTAGCGTCTCTATCGTACCGCCCCTTAATACAGCCAATCGTTTTCGCAGGCAAATCGATTTGTTCTCAATCTAATATTCGGCGCGCGATAGATCGAGGGATTGGATAGAATTCGCGCAATCGTTGCCCCGCGGTTAGTAAGAAGTGTCGCGATAAAACATTCAGCGCGGCGGCACAATGAGCGGCAACATTATGGAGCATCTGCACAACCTAGCGCCTCGAGCGTTTTCTATGCACATGCGCGATAACGAAGCCACCGCACAGCGGTCGAGTATCGAAATCGCGCGCGATTTGCTAAATCTGACCAATCCGTACGCCTCCGGAAAATCACCGGTTTTGAACGCAGTGCGCTACATTCAGACCGCGTCGCTCGACATGCTGCGCTGTCACGACAAGCGCATACCCACCGTGTTGCGCGATATGTACAAGACGCTACTGCGCGATGGCGATCGTCGTGCATGTTGTGAAGTGAGCATGGTGTTCAACATGTACGTGCAATCTCTGACGAGACTCACATTCTACAAGGACGCCATTCAGTTGGGCACCGGAGTAATGGCGTCGACGGCCTCGAAACTCATTCCGCTAGATCGAGGAGTTCGCGCTGTATCCATCACCATGGAGGACGTTTTCAACGATATCGAGTGGAATCGCGAATCGTACGATTCGAGCGTCAACGGTACGGCCTGCGAAAATTCGTATTTTCGACTGCTCCGTTTGGTGGTGCTGGAGGCACTTCGCGAATACGTGGGCAACGATTTGCGATTGTTTCGCGAGACACCGACGTACGAATCAACAGACGCCACCACCGTCGACACTTACGTGAACATGTTTGTGCGCAATCGATCGCTACAATCGCCATCGCGCGAGATGGCCAATGTGTATGGCGAATCGTGCGACGAACTCGTGCTGCTGCTGCTGCCGCTACTATCTTGGAGCAGCCCGATGTCGAATCGCGCGACGAGACTCGTGCTGCTGCTGCTGCCGCTACTACCTTGGAGCAGCCCGATGTTGAATCGCGCGACATCAATAGCGATAACGATGATGTTACGTGCAAACGTGCAAGCATGTGGGTAGAATCAACAGCAGAGTCACCGAACGCCAATGTGCGCAAAACGCGCGACGCTGCGAGCGATCGCGATGAGGATACAGCCGTGATAATATCGACATCGCACGGTGTAACGTCCTGCGACGTTCTCTCCACCATATCATTTTTTCGCCTCTACATTAAAAGACCAGCGAGACATATAGGTAGATTCAACAATAAAAAGTAATTGTTACTACTAAAATTTATCGATAAAAGTTCATATCTTTTAAAATAATAATAATTTTAGAAAATCGCGCGGTGCGATTTAAGGCTCCTTCAAAGTATTACAAATTATGTCCTAATAAAATTTCTGTAAAATCGATAGTTTAGAAGTTATGGCTATTTGAATGTCTCGACCAATCAGGAAAAGGCATGTTTTTCTCAGTAACTATAAGGCCTAGAAGAAAAATCTTAATTGCTAACAATAGCATTAAAAGACCTCTATTTAACGACCATATTAACATTTTGAAAAACATTAACAATTAATAAGAAACCAACAATGTTACTTACCAGTAGACTTCAGAAAATTCTAAAATTCATACGCAGGGACTATTGGGACATCAGTAATGCGTACCTTCCGTAAAAATTAAGAAAAGTCAATTTAAAATATTTTTAACACCTACGTACATAGAGAACATCGTAGTGAAACATAAGCAAATGTCAAAACCTCAGAATATTAATTACAAAAGGAAATAATGCCAAACGAAAACAATTAATTCTTGCCCACAAACAGAGAATTCTTCTGACAGTACATTCTCAAAATTTGGTAATTCTTACTTAAAATTTAATAAACCTCATTTATTTAAGTTCAGGGGTCGTTTAAATACTCTATTTAGCTTGGAAATCCACCATTTTTGCCTTGGTCACGTTTAAATACTTTATTTAATTTAATTTAAGCCTTCTGTTCACGTTCAAGCTCTTCTTAAACACTGCACTCTTTTAAATTCATACAACGGCTTGAACTCATCACTAATAATAAAAATTAATTGTTCATCGAATCTTCTATTACCATAAGCTTCTATAAGGTCTAAAACTCGGTAATTTATACATAAGAACCGTTTATAACAATTGTTAATTAATTACCGACGCCAATAATAACGAAACCTACCCAAGGGATCTACCTTACCGACATACGTAAGTAGAGAGCCCTATGGTAGAACTCAGCCTTGCCGAGAAACATTAATTTAACAACAGTAATAATAAGGATCCCTGTAATAAGAAATCCTAATTTTCCAGTTAACAATATTATAAATCTCTACACTCTAAAACCCACTGTTAACAATATGCATTTCTTATAATAATTCTTAATAACCACATTTAAACATTAATAACAAATATCTCTTTTATTATAACACATGCATATTGTCTTTATAAAAATCATAACTAATTAACATTATAACTTTCTATTACACTATTCATATAATACTAAATTAGGCGTATATTATAACCTTAAGAACCACACATATATAATATTAACCATTTTTTATTATATTATAATATTATATGGCATAAATAATTACGCGCACATATAAATTAATAAGCCAGACTGGCGACAGGAAGTCTCAAAGATAAGGCACGCACGCAGCCGGGCCACCGAAGGTGCTCTGGAATCCCCGAGTAACCCGAGCCCATATCAGGTAACATAGGGCATCCTGTTGACCACGCTCCTTATCACATCCGGCGGCGCGCCGAGATGTCTCGATGCCCCGTCAGCATCACGCCACTCAGTCCCACTCTGAAAAACCTTGAACGCTCCTACTCTGGATCCCTCTCGTATAATCCCATTACTCCTACCATATAGCCTACCCCACTCTTGAGCTCCATTGTCCGGACCGAACGAGGCCCCGGGAGCAGCTCCCACCGCAGAGTCGACATCGGAAGTTCATACAGTACAGACGTGCCTCTTAGGAGTGCCTCCAAGACATCTTTGTTAATTTGACGCAAAGAGGAAAAGTGTCTCTGAGCGACCGTGCCACCACGGACAACGGTCGTCTCGCATAAGAGCCTCTTCCTACGCTCCTTCAGAGCCTTTGCCTTGTGCTATTCAAAATCTGGAAGATTTCTTAGGAAACTTGCCAGAACATCCACGGTGTTTTATAATACTCAAAGTGTGCGGATAAGTCGACTCCCCGCTCGAGTTGTGCCGTGGCTAGAGTGGTCCTAACAGTATTGAGAGTATTCTGGAATAAAAAAGCCTATTCTTTGAGATTTCTCTGCAAAAGTCTGAGCTACTGAAATAAATAGTAAGTATATAATATTTTAATGCACAACACTCACATACACCGCGTTTCGCGCAAGTGAAATACAATCGCGATCTAAGCCTTAGGAACATTGTTACGCGAGTGAACCAGTGACGTTTCACCATACGCCAAGTCGAATTATTTAACAGATACCATAGCGTCACGCTGAAATTTTCGTTCATGTCGGTTCGTAACTGCCTTACATAAGGACCATTCATTATAATCCGAATAGTGTATTATCTACGTTTAGTTTGTCAAACCGCTCTTAGAATTTCGTTCCGATTTCCTTAGGATACGCTATACAAGCTAGTATATATATAAAGAGAGAGAGAGAGAGACAATCTTCAGATTCTTCTTTTTCTAAATCGTGATTACGAAACCCCAGTGTCTGTCAACGCAGTGAACTACGCTCACACACTTATTATTCCCTTTCCATTCCTTCTTGCGGGCGCATGACAACGGTGCCAAGCACAGGTTACGCGCGCACGGCATCGGTGCCAAGCACAGAGCCGTATTGGTATAGTCAGAATCCTTATCAGCAGTGGCATCCCACCACTCTGACATCGTCTCCAGGCGAATTCCTTACGCCGGAGACTCTGCTTTGAAAATCTGCTTACTCCAACCTCCTAGGCCTTCACCTCGTTAATAGACATTGAATAAAAATAAAAATTACAATTATCTCGTAACAAGGACTCACAGAGACGTTCCTTCATGTTAGCCTTCTATCTATCTCTCTCATTAGCTATTTTAGTTATAAGACATTTATATGCCTTTATAATTTCATGTATAATTATGTACTTGATATAATATTCCCACTGTTTCCACTGTAACCTGCACTTGCACATATAAAATATACTGCGTTCTGCTATTTACCATTATCCGTAAAGACTATTCTATATTAAACAATCAAATTACTAAGGTTTCAGATTAATAATATTTTACAATCTCATTGTTTATTTAGACGAAAGTATATTCTTAATAACGACAAGATCTTGACATTATCCATTATAAAAGCTGGAATAATATAAATCATCTCATGAAGTGCATCCTTCCCCACCCACATATATATATGTATATGCATTTATTGTATTGTAACTGATTTTATTGTGTATGTGTAGACGTGTGCCATTGCATCGGCATACGCCTTAATTACCTCACTGTGTTACTTGCTATTGTACAATTCCATTAAAATCACCGATTTTCTTGTACAACGAACATATGCCATTGCGTCGGCATACAATCCTTCAATATTTTCTACTAAGCATTTTAATTTTATGCAGCATCCTTGTTTTATCGGCAGCCTTTTTCCTCTTATTCGAGCATTTTCTTGAAAGGAAGATATTAAGCATTCATAAATCTTTGTCCTTTTTATTCAGTTACGTAAATCAATTGGTGCCATAACATCTCTTGCCAGAGGAATTTATAGTTCATTAACCATTAAATCTGAATCTTACATTATTAAGCATAGATCTTGCTCACTTTTAGGGAAGCGCCTTACTGGAGCTACCCGCCTCTATCCTTGTCCAGACTGAGGAGCGCCATACGGGTGCCTCTCGGCTCAAGCATCCTATCCATCCCGTCCAACTCATAAGACCACCCCTTCTCCATCAAGATCAGGAAATTTAACTTGTGAATTAATAACCTGTACAGTGCTTAGCATCTTCAATCTCAGGGGCGCAGCTGACAGCCGCCACCCGCCTCAATTATCCTTCTCCTACAACCCGCATAACCTAACCCTGCCAAAGCATTGGTAGTAGGCATTAATTATTAGTACTTTTACAGTACTCTGGCAACGGATAACTAAAGTCACAAGAGTCCTTTTCACTCAATAATTAATTTTATCAATTGCTATTTTAACTTGTCCGACTAAAAAATGTTATTCTTAAACTCAATCCGTTAGATGCCAAATAAACATCGCGGGGGCGTTAAACAGAAGGCAAGGCAGCTACGTAAGGAAGCTTGCCGACGAGCGGCCCTGTTGTCTCAACACATGGACCCCACCAAACCCCGTATAATACAAGATATCACGGGGCCACGATCTAGTTCCTCCATCGTACATCAAGTTTTTATTACAAAACAGACTCATAAGCACATTTAAATACGCTCCACGTCCATTACATTTCACACAAAGACACTTCATTCCGGATTCGCATTCTTTACCAAGCTCTTACAGGGCTCACACGCGCAACCCTCGGCTGGTTAAACAGCGTTCGACGACAGAAACTCTAGACAATAGAATTTGTTCGTCCTTGGCGAGCGAGCAAGAGGCCGGGACGGCTCAGCAATGAGCGCGGGGTTGGTCGTGAAAGGAAGATGATCGTCGCTTTGGTTTCTTGTGGGATCGGTCCTCCGTTTCCTTCCTAACAAGCGTCGACGTTCGTCGAGGCGCTGGGAGGCCAATGCTCGCCAGTTCAACGCGAGCACCACTCGAACACGATCCCAATTTTATTATAAAAAAAATAATACAAAATAAACTTTGACAATGTCTGTCGATTGATCGTATGAGCGCGTCCGCTCGAATCGCATGCGTTGAGGCCGCACTCGTAGTTTCGTCGATGAGGTTCGACCGGAGCGGTCGGGCAGCGATTGATAACCGAACGAACAACGGAGCGGAACGAGTTGTAAAAATACTTGCGAGCGGTTTCGCTGCGAAGATTCTGTTCGAAGCGAGGAGCCGAAAAACGTTCGTCACTTCGATCTTACATTGTTTTTAGTTTTTCCGTCGCTCGGAGAAGATTGGTAACCGCTCTTGTCGAAAACGTGACCATATTTGGCAGTCACATGCGGACCAAACGTGACAATAACAACGCGGTGCTCGATAGCAAACATGCACGGCGTTCTCACGTGCGAGTCACGCAGGATGTCTCGTGATATCGAGAATCCTCGATTTTGTCGACACAAAGAGCGGCGCCTTGGACGGATCGCAAACATTCCGCCCACCTTGAAACGCTTGTTTCGAAATCCGTGGTCCCTACTCGGTCTCGCAATGACCGGCAGCAGGCAAATCTTTACGATAGGCCTTGAAGGGTGGAGTTGGCGGTGCGGACGGTAACCACCCGAGTGAGCCCGTCGGGACCGGGGTGACACTGCGTCACTCGCCCCAACTCCCACTTGCACGGCGGCAAGGTGGTATTGCGGATCAAGACCATTTTTCCGACCTGGATAGACGGCTGCACCTTCCTCCATTTTCCTCGTTGTGTAGAGTGTTCACATAGTCGTGATACCACACCCGCCAAAATCGCTCGGTCAGCTGCCGCACGAGTTGCCACCGGGTCAACCGGTTCTCCGATATGTGGAGAGTCGACGGCGACGGAGGCAGACCGAGGTCGGATCCGACGAGCAGATGACCGGGCGTGAGCGGCTCGTAGTCATCGAGCGAGTCGGAAATTGGCGCGATCGGTCTTGAGTTAAGACACGCTCAATCCGACAGAGCAGAGTAGCGTACTCCTCGAAGGTCAGAGGTAGCTCCGCAGTACGCGACGCACGTGGTGCTTGACGCTCTTAATGCCGGCCTCCCACAACCCCCCGAAATGTGGCGCGGCTGGAGGGATGAATCTCCAGTTGACTCCGTCGAGCGCGGTGGAACTTAGAAAGTTCGGGTCGCGGAGCGCTGCCCGATAGGCCACGGTCAGCTCACGATCGGCTCCGACGAAATTGTGCCGTTATCCGAGTAAACGGTGTTGGGTATTCCCCGACGAGCGGCGAACCGAGAAAACGCTTTCAAAAATGCCCGAGTCGAGTAATCGCATACGAGCTCAGGTGCACGGCGCGAGAGGCTAAACATATGAAATAGAGGCGATGTACGCCTTCCGCGTCGCTATACCTCGTCCTGCAGAGGCACGCACGAAGAACTGGCCCGGCATAATCGACGCCGCAATGTGCGAAACAGCGAGCCGGAGCTGAGACTCGGACACGTGGAGGTCCGCCATAATCTGGGATGGCACGGCGGCGCGCTCGCGAGCGCACACCACGCAGCGGTGTATTTGCTCCCGCACAACGCCCCGACCCGAATCACCCAAAAGTCGCGCCGAACGATGCTCAGGGTCAGCTGCACGCCGGCGTGTAGCCCACGTACGTGAGCATGATCGACGATCTGTTTCGTGATACGATGCGACGCGAGCAGAATCGGATGACGCCGAGTCCAAGGCAGGGGACGCGCGATATCCGACCGCCGACGCGGAGAAGACCCTCCTCATCGAGAAACGGTCGAAGCGCGAGAATCGAGCTCTTCGACGGTAATTCCAAGCGATTCGCGAGCCTGTGCAGTTCCTTTGGGAACAACGCAGCTTGGATCTGCTTCAATAATCGCGTAAGCGCCCGAACACTCGCCCGCCGTGACGCC
>NW_020230239.1:113695-206566 GCF_003227715.2 Harpegnathos saltator
CGTAGAATAGGCGAGTCTGTTTCATCGCGTCTGTTAGCGACAACGATCAAATGTCCGTTTTGCGTGCGATTGCGCATAATTCGCGAGCTATTTGCGAATGTACGCGGTTGCGCGCATCAAGCCATAATTGGAAACATCGCGAGGACTGGTTCGATCAACCGGACGATATAATCTAGTCGATTGTCGCTGAATTGACCGAGGGTCGGTTTCAATACTGCGACGAGGGAGGACGACGCAGACGATATCGCTGGCCGTCGTATCAACAACTGCGTCTAGTTTGTTCCTATTAATCACCATATTGACGACGACGACGACGACGACGAAGAGGAACCAGAGGGGACCCATGGCAACCAGGTGCGCATCGCGAGCTGCGCGCTGCGAAGGGGAAGCGATAACCGAGTTGAAGAGCATGCTGGATTGACTTTTCGAAAACTCAATGGATCCGAATCTGTATCTCGCGGTCCATCTTGAGGATACCATTGTCTGCTCCCAACTGGCGCAACACGGTACATTGGTCATGTGCGACTTTTGTCGTGTGATGTGCGATTCGTTCGATGTTAGCATTGAGTCGAAATCGCTCATCAGCACCGATGGAAACAGTGCAACGCACCAACAGTTACAATGGGACACTGCGCAGTGTTGGCGATTCGTCGTTCATTTGCGAACATTTTGCAGTCGATCGAATTCTCTATGTAACCACTTCCGGATCTCTTGCAATACACGAACGATGTCACAAGTGTCTACAAAAATTACGCCACGTACCGTTGACACCGACGTTAATGCAACGCGCGATATTGCACGATCGATCAACGTCGCGTGCAAAGACGTGTTCTCGTTGGGACCACCAACGCGAAATGCGTAGTATCGTGCATTTTGCAATAACGATCGGCGACAAATAGTTCGCAATACCAGTCATCCGCCGAAAACAATCAAGCGTTGATCGGTATATTGTTGCGTGTTTTGAGCGATGTCAATGATGCGATTCGATGTGTCGACGACATGCAACATCGTGCGATACAGGTACTGATGTGCGATGGGTGGATTGACTTAGCACAGTGGCTAATTAATGTTACGTCGCGCATTTGTTGGCTTGTATGTCTGCATTTTGATTTTGCGAACAGGGACGTTGCGGATTAACATCGTTTTTGCGAAGATAAAAAAGCGTAAAACTCGTTTAGGCTAAGTATCTGTATTCATGTGCATTTATAATAAACCGGAAATCATTGGTAATATGTGCTGTATTTTTCTCAGTGTCTACCCAATTACTCACTGACCTAGGTAACAATGAGGCGTTATAAATCTGCTTGCTTTTGCGGATGGGACGTCGTTGAGCAATTTCGTCTTGTGAAAAAAAAAGTAAAACGCGCAAAAAAAACTCGTTTATACCAAGTATTTTAATATATATTTATGAAATAAATTGATCATTATTCTGTCAGTAGCACGTGTTTTTTTTCTCAGTGTCTGCCCATAAACCAAACATCCATCGTGACACGATATTATCGAAGCGTTATGAATCTGCGCGATGAATCCATAGCGACGTTTGTAAATTCTAACGGTAGTTTTGACATCGTATACCAAGACGCACGACGTCTCGTCGACAATAACGATGCTCATCGTCACAATGCCACCGATCACGAACGCTTGCTACATCTGATCGAATCGACCCAAGTGGCCGCTCTGTATTTCACGCGTTTGGCGCCAGCTGTTGCTGATCACGATTCTGCCGTGACGGACGACGATCGTACACCACCAGCGGTTTCGCGCTGATCGCTCGGACGTGTCTGTTGTTGCTGCGACGGCGACAGCATAAAGTAGCGAATGTCGTGCATAAACGGTAATGAGCAAAACTCCTCGTTGATGACCGCTTCGCGCAGATACCACCAGTCGTGATGCACCATCGACCAGACCGCACAGTGCAGGATCCCGCGAATTGCCACGTAGTTCAACGTGACAATCAGTGCTATCAGTGAAACGCGCAGAAACCACCACGCGATTGGACAACCAGCTGGTTCATTGTTGCACGCCAGTAAACCGTAGGAATGTTGCGAAATCATCGGAAAGATGAAACGTCTCGCTGCTACGTGAGTCTTTGTTCGGCCGCGTTTGTCTCGAACGCGATGTCGCACTGATACACCGTCGCTGCTTCGCGCCCGTCGATCGATCTCGCGACGAAACACACCGACTCGTTTGCGTCGGATGACCGAGCGGTCGCGTAGCTCATTGCGCGCCGCGACAGCCGGTATATGATGTAGACCGGCTCACTATCGTAAACGGGCCGCTAGTGAGACGATTTGTCGGTGAAATGTCGCGTTATTATCAACGATGGTAGCGTCTCTATCGTACCGCCCCTTAATACAGCCAATCGTTTTCGCAAGGCAAATCGATTTGTTCTCAATCTATATTCGGCGCGCGATAGATCGAGGGATTGGATAGAATTCACGCAATCGTTGCCCCGCGGTTAGTAAGAAGTGTCGCGATAAAACATTCAGCGCGGCGGCACAATGAGCGGCAACATTATGGAGCATCTGCACAACCTAGCGCCTCGAGCGTTTTCTATGCACATGCGCGATAACGAAGCCACCGCACAGCGGTCGAGTATCGAAATCGCGCGCGATTTGCTAAATCTGACCAATCCGTACGCCTCCGGAAAATCACCGGTTTTGAACGCAGTGCGCTACATTCAGACCGCGTCGCTCGACATGCTGCGCTGTCACGACAAGCGCATACCCACCGTGTTGCGCGATATGTACAAGACGCTACTGCGCGATGGCGATCGTCGTGCATGTTGTTGAAAGTGAGCATGGTGTTCAACATGTACGTGCAATCTCTGACGAGACTCACATTCTACAAGGACGCCATTCAGTTGGGCACCGGAGTAATGGCGTCGACGGCCTCGAAACTCATTCCGCTAGATCGAGGAGTTCGCGCTGTATCCATCACCATGGAGGACGTTTTCAACGATATCGAGTGGAATCGCGAATTGTACGGTTCGAGCGTCAACGGTACGGCCTGCGAAAATTCGTATTTTCGACTGCTCCGTTTGGTGGTGCTGGGAGGCACTTCGCGAATACGTGGGCAACGATTTGCGATTGTTTCGCGAGACACCGACGTACGAATCAACAGACGCCACCACCGTCGACACTTACGTGAACATGTTTTGTGCGCAATCGATCGCTACAATCGCCATCGCGCGAGATGGCCAATGTGTATGGCGAATCGTGCGACGAACTCGTGCTGCTGCTGCTGCCGCTACTATCTTGGAGCAGCCCGATGTCGAATCGCGCGACGAGACTCGTGCTGCTGCTGCTGCCGCTACTACCTTGGAGCAGCCCGATGTTGAATCGCGCGACATCAATAGCGATAACGATGATGTTACGTGCAAACGTGCAAGCATGTGGGTAGAATCAACAGCAGAGTCACCGAACGCCAATGTGCGCAAAACGCGCGACGCTGCGAGCGATCGCGATGAGGATACAGCCGTGATAATATCGACATCGCACGGTGTAACGTCCTGCGACGTTCTCTCCACCATATCATTTTTTCGCCTCTACATTAAAAGACCAGCGAGACATATAGGTAGATTCAACCATAAAAAGTAATTGTTACTACTAAAATTTATCGATAAAAGTTCATATCTTTTAAAATAATAATAATTTTAGAAAATCGCGCGGTGCGATTTAGGCTCCTTCAAAGTATTACAAATTATGTCCTAATAAAATTTCTGTAAAATCGATAGTTTAGAAGTTATGGCTATTTGAATGTCTCGACCAATCAGGAAAAGGTATATTTTTCTCAGTAACTATAAGGCCTAGAAGAAAAATCTTAATTGCTAACAATAGCATTAAAAGACCTCTATTTAACGACCATATTAACATTTTGAAAAACATTAACAATTAATAAGAAACCAACAATGTTACTTACCAGTAGACTTCAGAAAATTCTAAAATTCATACGCAGGGACTATTGGGACATCAGTAATGCGTACCTTCCGTAAAAATTAAGAAAAGTCAATTTAAAATATTTTTAACACCTACGTACATAGAGCACATCGTAGTGAAACATAAGCAAATGTGAAAACCTCAGAATATTAATTACAAAAGGAAATAATGCCAAACGAAAACAATTAATTCTTGCCCACAAACAGAGAATTCTTCTGACAGTACATTCTCAAAATTTGGTAATTCTTACTTAAAATTTAATAAACCTCATTTATTTAAGTTCAGGGGTCGTTTAAATACTCTATTTAGCTTGGAAATCCACCATTTTTGCCTTGGTCACGTTTAAATACTTTATTTAATTTAATTTAAGCCTTCTGTTCACGTTCAAGCTCTTCTTAAACACTGCACTCTTTTAAATTCATACAACGGCTTGAACTCATCACTAATAATAAAAATTAATTGTTCATCGAATCTTCTATTACCATAAGCTTCTATAAGGTCTAAAACTCGGTAATTTATACATAAGAACCGTTTATAACAATTGTTAATTAATTACCGACGCCAATAATAACGAAACCTACCCAAGGGATCTACCTTACCGACATACGTAAGTAGAGAGCCCTATGGTAGAACTCAGCCTTGCCGAGAAACATTAATTTAACAACAGTAATAATAAGGATCCCTGTAATAAGAAATCCTAATTTTCCAGTTAACAATATTATAAATCTCTACACTCTAAAACCCACTGTTAACAATATGCATTTCTTATAATAATTCTTAATAACCACATTTAAACATTAATAACAAATATCTCTTTTATTATAACACATGCATATTGTCTTTATAAAAATCATAACTAATTAACATTATAACTTTCTATTACACTATTCATATAATACTAAATTAGGCGTATATTATAACCTTAAGAACCACACATATATAATATTAACCATTTTTTATCATATTATAATATTATAAGGCATAAATAATTATGCGCACATATAAATTAATAAGTCAGACTGGCGACAGGAAGTCTCAAAGATAAGGCACGCACGAAGCCGGGCCACCGAAGGTGCTCTGGAATCCCCGAGTAACCCGAGCCCATATCAGGTAACATAGGGCATCCTGTTGACCACGCTCCTTATCACATCCGGCGGCGCGCCGAGATGTCTCGATGCCCCGTCAGCATCACGCCACTCAGTCCCACTCTGAAAAACCTTGAACGCTCCTACTCTGGATCCCTCTCGTATAATCCCATTACTCCTACCATATAGCCTACCCCATTCTTGAGCTCCATTGTCCGGACCGAACGAGGCCCCGGGAGCAGCTCCCACCGCAGAGTCGACATCGGAAGTTCATACAGTACAGACGTGCCTCTTAGGAGTGCCTCCAAGACATCTTTGTTAATTTGACGCAAAGAGGAAAAGTGTCTCTGAGCGACCGTGCCACCACGGACAACGGTCGTCTCGCATAAGAGCCTCTTCCTACGCTCCTTCAGAGCCTTTGCCTTGTGCTATTCAAAATCTGGAAGATTTCTTAGGAAACTTGCCAGAACATCCACGGTGTTTTATAATACTCAAAGTGTGCGGATAAGTCGACTCCCCGCTCGAGTTGTGCCGTGGCTAGAGTGGTCCTAACAGTATTGAGAGTATTCTGGAATAAAAAAGCCTATTCTTTGAGATTTCTCTGCAAAAGTCTGAGCTACTGAAATAAATAGTAAGTATATAATATTTTAATGCACAACACTCACATACACCGCGTTTCGCGCAAGTGAAATACAATCGCGATCTAAGCCTTAGGAACATTGTTACGCGAGTGAACCAGTGACGTTTCACCATACGCCAAGTCGAATTATTTAACAGATACCATAGCGTCACGCTGAAATTTTCGTTCATGTCGGTTCGTAACTGCCTTACATAAGGACCATTCATTATAATCCGAATAGTGTATTATCTACGTTTAGTTTGTCAAACCGCTCTTAGAATTTCGTTCCGATTTCCTTAGGATACGCTATACAAGCTAGTATATATATAAAGAGAGAGAGAGAGAGACAATCTTCAGATTCTTCTTTTTCTAAATCGTGATTACGAAACCCCAGTGTCTGTCAACGCAGTGAACTACGCTCACACACTTATTATTCCCTTTCCATTCCTCCTTGCGGGCGCATGACATCGGTGCTAAGCACAGGGTTACGCGCGCACGGCATCGGTGCCAAGCACAGAGCCGTATTGGTATAGTCAGAATCCTTATCAGCAGTGGCATCCCACCACTCTGACATCGTCTCCAGGCGAATTCCTTACGCCGGAGACTCTGCTTTGAAAATCTGCTTACTCCAACCTCCTAGGCCTTCACCTCGTTAATAGACATTGAATAAAAAATAAAAATTACAATTATCTCGTAACAAGGACTCACAGAGACGTTCCTTCATGTTAGCCTTCTATCTATCTCTCTCATTAGCTATTTTAGTTATAAGACATTTATATGCCTTTATAATTTCATGTATAATTATGTACTTGATATAATATTCCCACTGTTTCCACTGTAACCTGCACTTGCACATATAAAATATACTGCGTTCTGCTATTACCATTATCCGTAAAGACTATTCTATACTAAACAATCAAGTCACTAAGGTTCCAGATTAATAATACTTTTACAATCTCATTGTTTATTTAGACGAAAGTATATTCTTAATAACGACAAGATCTTGACATTATCCATTATAAAAGCTGGAATAATATAAATCATCTCATGAAGTGCATCCTTCCCCACCCACATATATATATGTATATGCATTTATTGTATTGTAACTGATTTTATTGTGTATGTGTAGACGTGTGCCATTGCATCGGCATACGCCTTAATTACCTCACTGTGTTACTTGCTATTGTACAATTCCATTAAAATCACCGATTCTCTTGTACAACGAACATATGCCATTGCATCGGCATACAATCCTTCAATATTTTCTACTAAGCATTTTAATTTTATGCAGCATCCTTGTTTTATCGGCAGCCTTTTTCCTCTTATTCGAGCATTTTCTTGAAAGGAAGATATTAAGCATTCATAAATCTTTGTCCTTTTTATTCAGTTACTTAAATCAATTGGTGCCATAACATCTCTTGCCAGAGGAATTTATAGTTCATTAACCATTAAATCTGAATCTTACATTATTAAGCATAGATCTTGCTCACTTTTAGGGAAGCGCCTTATTGGAGCTACCCGCCTCTATCCTTGTCCAGACTGAGGAGCGCCTTACGGGTGCCTCCCGGCTCAAGCATCCTATCCACCCCGTCCAACTCATAAGACCACCCCTTCTCCATCAAGATCAGGAAATTTAACTTGTGAATTAATAACCTGTACAGTGCTTAGCATCCTTCAATCTCAGGGGCGCAGCTGACAGCCGCCACCCGCCTCAATTATCCTTCTCCTACAACCCGCATAACCTAACCCTGCCAAAGCATTGGTAGTAGGCATTAATTATTAGTACTTTTATAGTACCCTGGCAACGGATAACTAAAGTCACAAGAGTCCTTTTCACTCAATAATTAATTTTATCAATTGCTATTTTAACTTGTCCGACCAAAAATGTTATTCTTAAACTCAATCCGTTAGATGCCAAATAAACATCGCGGGGGCGTTAAACAGAAGGCAAGGCAGCTACGTAAGGAAGCTTGCCGACGAGCGGCCCTGTTGTCTCAACACATGGACCCCACCAAACCCCGTATAATACAAGATATCACGGGGCACGATCTAGTTCCTCCATCGTACATCAAGTTTTTATTACAAAACAGACTCATAAGCACATTTAAATACGCTCCACGTCCATTACATTCCACACAAAGACACTTCATTCCGGATTCGCATTCTTTACCAAGCTCTTACAGGGCTCACACGCGCAACCCTCGGCTGGTTAAACAGCGTTCGACGACAGAAACTCTAGACATAGAATTTGTTCGCTCCTTGGCGAAGCGAGCAAGAGGCCGGGACGGCTCAGCAATGAGCGCGGGGTTGGTCGTGAAAGGAAGATGATCGTCGCTTTGGTTTCTAGTGGGATCGGTCCTCCGTTTCCTTCCTAACAAGCGTCGACGTTCGTCGAGGCGCTGGGAGGCCAATGCTCGCCAGTTCAAACGCGAGCACCACTCGAACACGATCCCAGTTTTATTATAAACAAAAATAATACAAAATAAACTTTGACAATTCTAGTCGATTGATCGTATGAAGCGCGTCCGCTCGAATCGCAATGCGTTGAGGCCGCACTCGTAGTTCGTCTGATGAGGTCCGACCGGAGCGGTCGGGCAGCGAATCTGATAACCGAACGAACAACGGAGCGGAACGAGTTGTAAAAATACTTGCGAGCGGTTTCGCTTGACGAAGGATTCTGTTCGAAGCGAGGAGCCGAAAAACGTTCGTCACTTCGATCTGACATTGTTTTTAGTTTTTCCGTCGCTCGGAGAAGATTGGTAACCGCTCTTGCCGAAAACGTGACCATATTTGGCGGTCGCATGCGGACCAAACGCGACAATAACAACGCGGTGCTCGATAGCAAACATGCACGGCGTTCTCACGTGCGAGTCACGCAGGATGTCTCGTGATATCGAGAATCCTCGATTTTGTCGACACAAAGAGCGGCGCCTTGGACGGATCGCAAACATTCCGCCCACCTTGAAACGCTTGTTTCGAACTCCGCTGGTCCCCTACTCGGTCTCGCAGTGGACCGGCAGCAGGCAAATCTTTACGATAGGCCTTTGAAGGGTGGAGTTGGCGGTGCGGACGGTAACCACCCGAGTGAGCCCGTCGGGACCGGGGTGACACTGCGTCACTCGCCCCAACTCCCACTTGCACGGCGGCAAGGTGGTATTGCGGATCAAGACCATGTTTCCGACCTGGATAGACGGCTGCACCTTCCGCCATTTTCCTCGTTGCTGTAGAGTGTTCACATAGTCGTGATACCACACCCGCCAAAAACGCTCGGTCAGCTGCCGCACGAGTTGCCACCGGGTCAACCGGTTCTCCGATATGTGGAGAGTCGACGGCGACGGAGGCAGACCGAGGTCGGACCCGACGAGCAGATGACCGGGCGTGAGCGGCTCGTAGTCATCGAGCGAGTCGGAAATTGGCGCGATCGGTCTTGAGTTAAGACACGCCTCAATCCGACAGAGCAGAGTAGCGTACTCCTCGAAGGTCAGAGTGCAGCTCCGCAGTACGCGACGCACGTGGTGCTTGACGCTCTTAATGCCGGCCTCCCACAACCCCCCGAAATGTGGCGCGGCTGGAGGGATGAATCTCCAGTTGGTTCCATCGAGCGCGGTGGAACTTAGAAAGTTCGGGTCGCGGAGCGCTGCCCGATAGGCCACGGTCAGCTCACGATCGGCTCCGACGAAATTGGTGCCGTTATCCGAGTAAACGGTGTTGGGTATTCCCCGACGAGCGGCGAACCGAGAAAACGCTTTCAAAAATGCCCGAGTCGAGTAATCGCATACGAGCTCCAGGTGCACGGCGCGAGAGGCTAAACAGATAAATAGAGCGATGTACGCCTTCCGCGTCGCTATACCTCGTCCTGCAGAGGCACGCACGAGAACCGGCCCGGCATAATCGACACCGCAATGTGCGAAACAGCGAGCCGGAGCTGATACTCGGACACGTGGGAGGTCCGCCATAATCTGGGATGGCACGGCGGCGCGCTCGCGAGCGCACACCACGCAGCGGTGTATTTGCTCCCGCACAACGCCCCGACCCCGAATCACCCAAAAGTCGCGCCGAACGATGCTCAGGGTTAGCTGCACGCCGGCGTGTAGCCCACGTACGTGAGCATGATCGACGATCTGTTTCGTGATACGATGCGACGCGAGCAGAATCGGATGACGCCGAGTCCAAGGCAGGGGAGCGCGCGATATCCGACCGCCGACGCGGAGAAGACCCTCCTCATCGAGAAACGGTCGAAGCGCGAGAATCGAGCTCTTCGACGGTAATTCCAAGCGATTCGCGAGCCTGTGCAGTTCCTTTGGGAACAACGCAGCTTGGATCTGCTTCAATAATCGCGTACGCGCCCCCGAACACTCGCCCGCCGTGACGCCCGGGCCCGCTGGCTCACCGGATGAATCTCCCGTAAGACGGCGACGACATCGCGCGATAAAGCGCATGATGTACGCGGTAACGCGAACCAACTTTGGCCACGAAGAATAGCGCTCGAGGAGCAGCGAGTTGAGCGATGCGGGTTCAGTGGCGAGGTGCGTCACGACCCTTTCCTCGCTCAGCGCCTCCGCAGCCGAGGCATCCCCGAAGGATGGCCAAGCGTTTGGCGGCGACGTCAACCACGACGGGCCTCGCCACCAGAGATCGTGCTGAGAATTTCCAGGCCGAGCAACCCGCGCGACGCGCAATCAGCGGGATTGTCGGCCGTCGGAACATGCCGCCATTGAACGCGCGGGAGGCGCGCGTGCACCTCCGCCACCCGATTCGCGACGAAGGTCCTCCATCGTGATGGGTGCGCCGCCAGCCACGACAACACGACCGTTGAGTCAGACCAACAGCAGCATGTTGCATCGTCGTAACCTCCTGCCGTCCGCACGAATTCGACGAGACGCGAGAGGAGCACGGCGGCCGAAAGTTCGAGACGCGGGATGCTCATTGGCTGCAATGGAGCGACGCGTGATTTGCCGGTGAGCAATGTGATGATCACTTGACCTGAGTGCGTCGTTAGTCGCAAATAAACACGGCAGAGTACGCGGAGTTAGACGCGTCCGCGAATCCATGCAGCTCCGCGCGTCGAATGTCGCGCCCGAATCCGGTCCATCGCGGAATGCGTAGTCCATCCAAGGCGGATAGATTCGAGAATATTGCCCGCCAGCGCGACGCCAGCATCTCGGGAATCGGGTCGTCCCATTCAAGTTGCCGTCGCCACAAGTGCTGCATAAAGATTTTGGCGCTGATCGTGATCGGAGTGACCCATCCGAGTGGATCGTACAGTTTGGCGATAGTCGATAAAATGGAGCGCTTGCTCTCGGGGACGCAAGCTGGCAACGACACGCTGATTTGAAAATTGTCTCCCGCGGGCGTCCAAGTGATCCCGAGAATCTTTACGCTCTCATCAATCGCGAGTGATCTGGTGCACGCGAGTCCATGATTCGCCTCATCGATGTCTGCGAGAAGTGCGGCTGAATTCCCGGACCATTTATGAAGTTCGAAGCCGCCTTGCCGTAGCAATGCTATGAGCTGATTCCGGATTTTGATCGTCTGCCCGACGTCGTCGCTCCCGAATAGTACATCGTCGACATAAATGTTGTTTTTCAAGAGCGGAGCGGCGAGAGGGAAATCGCCTCCGTCATCAATCCTCAATTGCTGAAGGACTCGCAACGCAAGAAACGGAGCACAGGACATGCCGTAAGTCACGGTCATTAATTGATATTCACGCGGCTCGTCATCCGGCGCCGGGTGCCACAAGATCCTCTGATAGTCGACATCGCGGGGATCGAGCTGAATTTGTCGATACATTTTTTCGATGTCGGCCGAACACGCGTATTTGAAATTACGCCATCGCAGCAGTACGGACGATAAGTCGGTCTGCAGCTTTGGCCCGGCGATCAAATGGTCGTTTAAACTCGAGCCGTTAGTCGTCGGACTCGATGCGTTAAAAACTACACGCAATTTTGTCGTGGCGCTATGAGAACGAAAGACTGGGTGATGCGGTATGTATGCGACTTGCGAAGACGCGTCTGAAATCTCCGGTGCGCGTCTCATGTGTCCGCTGAGTTCGTATTCGCGCAAAAACTCGTCATATGCTCGTCTTTGTTCCGGCTTTGTTTGTAAACGACGCGTAAGTGCGGCAAGGCATCGCACGGCGCGCGAGCGCGAGGATCCGATATCGATCGGCGGGCCGCTGCGAAACGGCAAGCGGACGACGTATCGACCTTCCACCGTTCGCGAATGCGTCGAGACGAAGTGTCCCTCGCACCGCTCGTCATCGGGCGTCCGCTCGACGGCTCGCGGAACCTCCTCGACTTCCCAAAATCTCCTCATTTCATCCTCGAGTGAAATCTCGGCCTACAATGATGCGCCGAAATTACTACGCTCGACGCCTGAGTAGCGAGCGCGCACGCCCGCACCCTAGGCGCAGAAGCCCGGGTGATCGGACCTGATATAAACCACCCGAACACCGAGTTCTGCGCCATGAGTTGACCGTCGCCTCCTCGGCGAAGGCCCTCGCGAACAATATCGCTATAGAGATCCGCCCCGATGATCAAATCGATTGGATCCGAGCTGAGCGGATTCGGATCGGCCCAGCGCAGATCCGCGAGATGCGTCAAGCACGACGCATCCGCTTCGCAATGCGGAGCATACGTCGTGAGCGATCGCAATATTAACGCGGCGGTGAGCAACGCCGGAGTTTCCGCTCCTCGGGGCGAGACGATGATCTCGATCGCATGCCGGAAAGTCCCCGCGTTGACGCATCCCACAGCGGAGACGGCGACCGGACGACGGAGTCTTTTCGCGCGCAACGCTTTAGCAAGCTTCTCGGAAGCAAAAGTCATCTCGGATCCCTGATCGAGCAGAGCGCGAACGGTCACCGATCGACCGCACGACGCCCGGACCGTCACCCACGCAGTGGCCAAGAGAACGCGAGCGGACCGAGTCCGGTCGTTCGAAGCGAGCAACGCGTGAACCTCCGCTCGAGATCCGGCGGACGACTCACGCACCTCCGTCGCAGCGTGCGATTCGGCAGTGCCGCCACTGGAATCCGCAGCAGCGTGAAGCAGCGAATGATGTCGTTGCGAACATGTGCGGCACGAATATTTACTTTTGCACTCATGCGCGGCGTGATTAGCGCTGAGACAATTGAAGCATCGCCGGTGCTTCTTTACTAGCTCTCGTCGCTGCTGCGAGCTCCCGCGGACAAAGATCGGACACGCACTGAAGTAATGACCAGCCTTACACAGCGGGCAGCGCGATTTCGCGGCCGGCGCATCGATTGCGAGATGAACGCGCGATATCGGAACGGCTTTAGCGCTCGCTTGAGTTCTATCTCCGCTCGAGAATTCCTCGAGCGCCCGGATGCGCGAGGCAAGAAACCGTTCGAATTCGTCGAAGGTCGGCGGGTCAGAATTTTCGGTAGTTCGCAAGTTCCACGCCTTTCGCGTGACCGGATCCAAGCCTCGCGAGCCGATATGCACGAGAATATCGTTCCACAATTGTTCGTTCGATCGCTGCAGATTTCTCAGCGCGGCTACAGTCACGGTGATTTGTCCGCGAAGCGACTGGAGGTCAGAAACGGACTCGCGCGAGAGCGTCGGCAGACTCAACAAGGTTGACATGTGAACGGAAATCAACCGTCGCTTGTTGTCATAGCGTGCCTTTACTGCGTCCCAAGCAATTTTGAAGTTATCGGCGGCGATCGTGAGATTCGCTATGCAATCCGACGCGCGACCCCGCAAGCAAGACGACAGATAATGCATGCGCGAGAAATCATTTAATCTTTATTTTCGATGATGATCGCGGGAAAATCGATCGCGGAATGGTTCCCAGTCCGTCAGCGTCCCGTCGAACGGCGCGAGCTGAATCGGCGGCAGATGCGCTTGAGACAACGCAGACGGCGCGTGCCGAGCATACGATGCGTTAATAGATTGGTTCGGGCTTACAGGGGGTTCCAGCTCCTCCAATACCTCAGCAATGTAATCCAGCGTGATGTTGTACTTCTCCTCGGTAGGCGTCAAATACGTCGTCGGTGAAGTAAACTATCTGCGCCCGGCGGTCCGGCGGGATCGTCTTTTCCAGGACGGCGTGCCCATCGAGGAACTGCAGCCAGATTTCCTTCAGTGTTTGGATCCTGGATCGTGTGACCGCAGGCGTCCATTTGTTGCGTCCTAGCTTCTTGAAGTTGTCGAGAGCGGCGTTTAATTGATGCTGTAATCGTCCTTGTCGTTCCATGGATGCAGACTGGCGGAACTCGGCTTCTCGATGTGCTCTCTTCCTCTACTCCCCGATCCGGCTCGAAGGACCAGCAATATTTTGTTCGCTCCTTGGGCAAAGCGAGCAAGAGCCGGGACGGCTCAGCAATGAGCGCGGGGTTGGTCGTGAAAGGAAGATGATCGTCGCTTTGGTTTCTCGTGGGATCGGTCCTCCGTTTCCTTCCTAATAAGCGTCGACGTTCGTCGAGGCGCTGGGAGGCCAATGCTCGCCAGTTCAAGCGCGAGCACCACTCGAACACGATCCCAGTTTTATTATATAAAAATAATACAAAATAAACTTTGACAATTCTGGTCGATTGATCGTATGAAGCGCGTCCGCTGAATCGCAATGCGTTGAGGCCGCACTCGTAGTTCGTCTGATGAGGTCCGACCGGAGCGGTCGGGCAGCGAATTTGATAACCGAACGAACAACGGAGCGGAAACGAGTTGTAAAAATACTTGCGAGCGGTTTCGCTTGACGAAGGATTCTGTTCGAAGCGAGGAGCCGAAACGTTCGTCACTTCGATCTTACATTGTTTTTAGTTTTTTCCGTCGCTCGGAGAAGATTGGTAACCGCTCTTGCCGAAAACGTGACCATATTTGGCGGTCACATGCGGACCAAACGCGACAATAACAACGCGGTGCTCGATAGCAAACATGCACGGCGTTCTCACGTGCGAGTCACGCAGGATGTCTCGTGATATCGAGAATCCTCGATTTTGTCGACACAAAGAGCGGCGCCTTGGACGGATCGCAAACAGAATTGATAGATTTAACACAAGACGACACTTTCAACAACAGACAGCCACCTACATTTACCAACTGGAGTCCTATTCTCTCACTGGAACTCCTCGCAAAAATTACCGTACCACCTTCATTCTTCCACCGGGCAGGAAACTGTACATTCTCTCAACACTTCATTGTAACTCATTCGCAGCAGCTATATAATGTTAAACACATTTGTATTCATTAATTATATAACTATAAGTATTATCACTCATTTATATTACACTTTTAACTATCATATTGTCTCATTGTTAAAATAAACAATTGTTTAGTATCTATTCCTATCAATAGCCATAATCTTTTAATTCACCTACAATCACCATATTTCCCCCTTTCACCATCTGTCCGGAAAAGCTCTCGGCATCCCAGGCAGTGCCGGTGTAAGCAGGTANTGCCTCGTGCGACTTTTCTTTTTCCGTGATCTTTTCCTTCGAGGCGCGTTGCTTCGTGCAACTTCATCAATTTAAACCATAATTGATTGTTTCGCATCGAAATTATTGCGTCGATTATGGCGACGATAAATCCTGAAAAGGCTGCTCAAGTTATTGCTTTAATTGAAGATGGCAGAAGTCGAAGGTACGTTGCTCAGGCACTTGATTTGTCAGTGTCAACTGTGCAACGTGCTTATGCCAGGTACTTACAAACCAATTCTTTCCATAGAAGGCCTGGTTCGGGACGTCCTCGATGTACCAATCACAATGATGACCGATTTATTGTTTCAAATTCGTTAAGAGACAGACATCGAACATCTGTTCAAATTAGAAACAATTTAAGGGATGTCCGCAACATTAATGTATCCGTTAACATTCTCCGTTCGGAGAAGATAAAGGTACAAAAATCTGCTTTCGCGCAGGCCAGCAGCTGTACCTTTGCTTAAATGTCACCATCGCGTAGCTCGACTCAATTTTGCAGTTTGAGCATAGAGACTGGACTTACTGGACAGACTGGAGCAAAGTACTCTTTAGCGATGAATCTCGTTTTTTGTGTCTATTCTCCAAATGGACGAGAACGAGTTTATCGTCGCGGTGGAGAACGATTTGCAGATTGTACGGTAAGTGAGAAGCATAGCTACAATAGAGGCTCTGTAATGATTTGGGCAGGAATTTCAGCTAATGTTCATACAGATCTGCACTTTTTTTGACAAGAATATGAAACGCAGATGTATACGTGGAAGACATACTCATTCCGTATGTTGTTCCGTACGCACCCTTCATCGGAGAGAACTTCTTGTTTATGCAAGACAATGCTCGACCACACACTGGCGAGAAGAGTGCTTGATTTCTTCGATGAAGTTGGCATAAATCGACTCGATTGGCCAGCAAATAGTCCAGATTTAAATCCAATCGAACACTTATGGGACAACCTCGGCAGGAAAGTACGAAATCACGTACCTGCTCCTCAGTCACTGCGAGAACTGCGAATAATTTTCGAAAACGAATGGAATACAATTACGCAGGATGAAATTAAAAGACTAATAAGGAGTATGCCTGATCGTATGAATGAGGTAATACGCGCACGAGGCAGTCATACCCACTATTAGTACACCACACACCACACATACAGCAAAGAGGGTTTGGAGTCTTAATTACTGCAGGAATGACGAACTGCGGGGTCCTTATCTCTGTTGTAACACCACAAATACACACACACACAACACACACACACACCACAAGGAGGGTGTGAAATCTGAAATACTGTGGGAGCTGACAAACTACGGGGTCCTTATCCTTGTGGTATACAAAACACACACACACACACACCACAAGGAGGGTGTGAAATCTTGAAATACTGTGGAGCTGACGAACTATGGGGTCTTTATCCTTGTGGTATACAAACACACACACACACACACACACACACACACACACCACACACACACTACATAGAATGGGACTTTTCCTACCAGTAAAACTTCATGCGGTTTATATTGGGAAGACTTACAACCATAATTTGAGCTAATGACAGCGGTATCTTAAAACGCAATTCATCTTTATTACGTAATATCGATTACGCAAAATGAAGAACCTAAATTGAATTTTACTTTCATTTCCCTGGCTTTCAAAATAATAAATGCAAATCATTGAATATATTGTGCAGGTTATATAAATTATTATATAGAGAAACATGAACATAGCTATTGAAATTATGAAAGAGCCAAACGAACCGCAGAGCCTCTTAGCCCCTTAAGCCTCGCTGAATCGACATTTGTTGCAAATTCGAAATTGAATATCTCGACACCTAAATATCCTAGTAGCAAATTTCAAAAACGGTTTGAAAGCTTTGAAACCGTACTTTTCGAAAGATCTATCGAAATTGTGCGCAACGATATTTTTCCAAATGGCGGGTGATAAAAAGAAGAACATGAAAAGTTGCTAAAAAAAGGTTCGAACGTGCGACGGCGCATGGAGCAAAGTAAGTGTCACAGTTCAATGGGACGAAAAGTACCTAAAAGTATAGAATGTTTTCTTTAAAATACTTCCTTATAGAGCTTGATTACTTATTCACTAAATTATGCAAATTTAACAAGAAAACCGCATTTTTAGCAAAATTTGGAACAACTCAGTGAAAAATGATCACATAGAGCTCGGTAAAGTAGCATTTTAAAGATAACACTCTATACTTTCATGTGCATTTGGTCCCATTACACGCTGCGATACCTGATGCACACTGTACACCATCGCAAACACGGACCTTTGATTATCAATTTTGCATCCTCTCACTTTATCATCCGCCATTTTGAAAAAAATGGCCGAGCATAATTGCAATTCAGATATTCTTAAAGAGGACGTTTCAAGCTTCATTTTGCATTTCTGCGCATATTTGTATCTTCATTATTTACCAAGTTATGATCATTTGAAATTTTGTAATTTTTCCCAAATTTTTAGTGTACCGGGTTTTTTGCGTTTGAGTGTATATCCAATGGATATCCTATAAATATCGCGATATCTAGAGAATATTCATGACATGCATATTGGATATTTGTTCTATATGAATATATATCAATGAAATTCACAAATTTTACAACGTTTTTCGTTCGAATAACGTATAGTAAGTTTTTCTGCTGAACACAGTCAATGTGAACGAAGCATCTTAAAATAAACTAAACATGATTTTATATAGAAAAATTATATTAAATTAATAAATGAAAATTATACACACAGATACATACACACATGTTTTTCGTTTAATTTCTGCTGCAGAAAATACTAAGTTAGAAAAATAGTCTTCTCACTCCCTTAGATGCGCGGGATTGTGCGAAGACCATTTGTAACGATACATCATGTTTTCTTCCTATCGTTACGCTGGCTGCCGCTGAACACCACGCGGCAGTCAGCTGAGCGCGCACCCCCCGACCCGCGCTGCCACTGCGCCTCATCAAGCGCTCACCCGACCGCGGCCGAACAACAGGCAGCCACGCTCGGGAACCTTCGGCTCCGAATGATACACGCGGCATCGCCGACAAAATAATCGGCACTAGCCACATCCTCACGATTAATTCCGATCAGAATCGGATCAATCGACGAAGAAGCAACGAAAGGAACCGAAGGCAAGCAAACACGGGTATATAATCCCGGCAGAATTTGACGAGAAGACAGTCTTCGGAATTCCATCTCATCGGATCGTTCCTCCTTAGAAGGATCCGAGAATCTACAGAGAGCCTCCAGCAGATCGAGTAAGTAATCTACCCAGCCGCAATCGTCGGCAACCACGATTACTCTTTGTCTTTGCGATCTAGAGATCGAGCGGCGAGTTTGCCGTTGCTCCTGTGTGTTTTCCAAAACGATCACCCGTTCTTGTGCCGTCTTTGCGATATAGAGATCGAACGGCGAGTTTGTCGTTGCTCCAGTGGGTTTTCCGGAACGATCTCCCGTTCTTGTCCCGTCTTTACGATCTAGAGATCGAGCGGCGAGTTTGCCGTTGCTCTGGTGTGTTTTCCAGAACGATCTCCCGTTCTTGTACTGTCTTTGCGATATAGAGATCGAACGGCGAGTTTGTCATTGCTCCGGTGGGTTTTCCGGAACGATCTCCCATTTTTGTGCCGTCTTTGCGATATAGAGATCGAACGGCGAGTTTCCCGTTGCTCCGGGGTGGTCTCCGGAACGTTCTCATAATTGGATATTTGGTTTTTTTCTCTTCCCTCCTCTCTCTCTCATATAGGATTACCGGCAACAGTGACCAGGCAGAATAGAGCGGAATCACCATCCCCGGTCCCGGCGGCAGACGCTAGAAACCCCACGGCCCAGCCCGCCTCGGATCGACCGGGTCTCTCCACTCATCGCCTCTCGCTCCCCGCGTAAAATAGGAAGTACAACCCCGTCCCGTACTTGCCTTATATTCGGCTTAATTTGCCGCCGCACTAAAGACCCACGCTAATTATTTCCGTGGCTCAGACCTGGCCGCGAGCCGTACGCCTCAGCCCGCGACCGAATCCTGCACATAAAAACCGCGCGATGCGACACGTTTTTGCGGTGTTTCTTGTGCCCGGCAGCCAGAGACCGCGACTGCCTTTTAAATCTCGCCCGACGCACCGGCGAAATATACTGAGGATCCCCGTTTCTCGGGGCAGCCGACTAGTCATCTTACGTTCATTATATAGGGTTTTTCAATTGGTGCGGGTCGATGTTGGCAGCCTGTGGCGGCCATGTTGTTTTGGCAGCGTCTGTCTAACCTGTTGTTTATTATTCAGTCACTGATGCCAAATCACCATGACAAGTTACACGATTGAGCAGCACGTCCAAATGATAAAACTTTATTATTCAAATGAATGTTCGTTAGTGCATACGTTGCGCGCGTTGTGCCCATTTTATGGCAGACGCGGTGGCCCTTCAAAGTCGACTCTCCAACGTTTGGTGGCCAAATTCGAGACGACCGGTTCGGTAAACGATCAGCCAACACCCGTACGTCAAAGGAACGCCAGATCGGCTGAGAACATCGCAGCTGTAAGTGTGCAGGAGAACCCGAGGCAGTCAATTCCTCGCCGTGCACAAGAACTCGGCCTTTCGCAGACTTTAACTTGGCGAATTTTGCGTCGGGACTTGAACCTGCACCCGTACAAGATCCAACTGGCCCAGGAGCTTAAAGTTAATGATCATAGACAACGCCGTTTGTTCGCTGACTGGGCTTCGGAGCATTTGGAAGAGGACCCCAATTTTGGCCGAAAAATCATCTTTAGCGACGAGGCGCATTTTTGGATGAATGGCTATGTTAACAAGCATAATTGCCGTATATGGCACGACGCCAACCCACACGAGGTTCAACAGGTAACAATGCATCCACAAAAAGTTACTGTTTGGTGCGTATTTTGGGCCGGCGGCGTCATTGGTCCGTACTTTTTCGAAAACGACGTTGGTGAGACCATCACCGTCAATGGGGAGCGCTACAGAACGATGATAACCAATTTCTTTTGGCCCAAATTGAACGATATAGATGTGGACGACATGTGGTTCCAGCAGGACGGCGCTACGTGTCACACAGCGGACGCCACGATGGACATTCTGCATGAACGATTTGAGAGTATGGTTATCTCTCGCAGAGGTGACGTGAATTGGCCACCAAGATCGTGCGATTTGACCCCGCTAGACTTTTTCTTGTGGGGTTTTCTGAAGTCGCAGGTCAATGCCAATAAGCCGCAATCGACCGATGCCCTTAAAGTCAATATAACCCAAGCCATCGCTCAAATTCAGCCGGATCTATGTGGCAGAATCATTGAAAATTGGACCACTCAGATCCGTGCCACCGTGAGAAGCCGCGGCAGACATTTGAACGATGTTATATTCCACACATAATGGCATACATGGGCCTTTCAAATAAAAAAAGAATTTCGTTAATACCTCACACACAGCTTGTTTTATTCCACTGCAACATCGACCCGCCCTTATTGAAAAACCCTTTACATATATGAATCTGTATAGAAGTTAGTTCCGATCAACCATTGTATATATAAGCCTTGAACCCTCCATCGCTTGGGGACTACTTACAAGGGACATTCGGCAACGCGGAAATTCAAAAAAATCTGAAACTCTGCATAATTGTAGAGCAGATATACCTAATAACAAAACAATTTTTCGTTGGTGCCCAAAAACGGTTTTAAGGGTGGAAACAACCCCTTGAACAAAGTTGATTTTTGTCTTTCTAAGCGAATATTATCGAAACTATTAAAGATATGAAAAAATGTTTTAGACAAAAGTTTTATGGTTTTAAAAGTACTTTATTATGCTATATTTAGATTTTTTTAAAAATGTAAAATTGTGTATAAAATACCCCCCTCCTTCTCTTTTTTCAAATTGTTAAAATCAATTGTCCAACCAAAATAAAGCTTATTTTATGACAAATTCAACCATATATAATAACATTATGTTTGGAAAAGGCAATATGAAAAAAAAATTAAATATGCTCTTATATGTATGCTACGCGTACCAAACTTAAGGATTCGCTACTTGACGATGGCATTTCTTTCTTCCTCAAATCTTCCTCATAATTGCAAACTGTAAAAGATAAGGAAGGAAGAAATAGAAAATCTAAAAAAGCAATAAAGTTGATGTTAAGAAGTAAGTAGGAGAAAAATAGCATGATAAGGATACAGTCACTAATATTTAAAAATGTTATAAATTATAAAATTTCACGTAATAGACGTTTATTTTGCCAACATTGCGGCTACCTTTTTCATTAATTTAAACGACACGCGTAAATATAAATAAATATGTGTGTGTGTGTATGTGTGTTTTTGTACGTGCGCACGTGTGTGTACATCATGGCAACATGCAAAACACTTCTCACAAGTTTTATGACTGTGCGACCAAAATAGCACTCTTTATCAAGTACAGTGCAATCAAGGTTCATTATATTGACATATGTTATCTTCATTCATTTGCATATAAAAGCTGTCCATTTTGGAATACATTTCAGTGTTATTGAAGCAGTTATTGAAGCAGTACGTATATTATTATTGCTGTGAGAAATGTTTAATTAAAATATCCTTAAGATTTGTATCATAATGTCAGTAATAAATCCAGCTAATGTTATTAATTTGTTAATTGCGACATTTCATTTCACAAATATTGCAATAACTCCTGTTAATCATCAAGAGGTGGAACTCCATGATACAATTACTGATTTAATAAAGAGTGCTATACATCACGATATTACGATCGAACATGAGTGGGGACTTGATTTTGACGATCCATCAGAACCGCATGACGTACAATTTGTAGATGTGTACGATATTGATGCTGAAGAAGATAATTATGGAAATGAAGTTTGCACTGTGGATGATGAAGGTGGAAATGTAAACTTAAATTATAAGAAAAAGGCAATCGAATTTTGGAAGAGTGGAAAGAAAGGACATTTATCTCTTACTTCTGTACAACATCGTTTTAGAAAAGTAAAGTTTAATTAAAAAATAAGAAGAATAATATATAGTAAAATACTTGAGGCTTTTACGGTGTACAGTGACCGGCAGTGATTCGTTCCGCGACAGAGAGAACTCTATTTCCCCTCTCGCGGAACGCATCATTGTCGGTCATTGTACATACAGCTTTG
This sequence comes from Harpegnathos saltator, assembly GCF_003227715.2. Classification (NCBI taxonomy): domain Eukaryota; kingdom Metazoa; phylum Arthropoda; class Insecta; order Hymenoptera; family Formicidae; genus Harpegnathos; species Harpegnathos saltator. The sequence continues at coordinate 135,903 of NW_020230239.1, forward strand.
ACTATAAGTATAAAGCATCCCAAAAAATTTATTTAAATTGTGTAACAAAAACATACTATATGAATATATGGAGAACATAATATAGTATACGAGTATATGGAAAAATAATATAATAAAAAAATATAATATAAGAATATGTGGAAAATAATATTTATTTTACAATATTTATTGTAATATAATATAATATTAATATAATATAAATTATAATATAAATATAATATACATAAATATAATATACACATTATATTATAAAATATTAATATAATATTTATTGTAAAGAGATTATATATTTACTATGAGTATATGCATTGATTTCTAGGAAAATACAATGAGTTAGAGATGCTTTATACTTATGACCAAAGCTGTAAATTATATAGTTAGAGTCGCGTTGCTTTTTATTTTAAGTTTTACAATTTGATGTTTCGTGAACATTTAATTCGTATATAACTTCTTTTATTTTTGAATTCGAATTGTTTAATATTGAGATTTGTTTTCTTCTAGGTAAAATCTATTCAACAATTGCACAGATGGCAAGAACATGTAATGCGTGGGGGTTCAAATACAGACAAACTTATAGTTATTGCTGAATATGTTCTTATAAAATTCCAAGAAGCTGTTAATAGAGGACTTATTATTCATGATATAAATCTGCGAAAATGGGCACTAGAAGCAAAGGAACAAGTGGATTTTTCTTCATTTAAAGCAGGAAATTGGTGGATATGGAATTTTAAAAAGGCACATCGTATTACATCACGTAAAATAACTGCATTTAAAACGCGGTCTTCTCATTTAACTGATCTAACTATACGTCAAAACGCTGAGGAATTTGTAAATACAGTAAAGCCACATATTAATGTAATCGGTGCTGAATCAACTTATAATGCGGACGAAAGTGGCTTTAATTTAGAAATACATGCAGGAAGAACATTAGCTAATGTAGGAGTGAAGACAGTTGGAGCTACTATCCAATCTTTATCTGCTATGACTCATAGCTACACCATTATGCCTATTATATCTGCAGATGGACATCTCCTTTCGCCTTTGTATATAGTATTAAAAGAATCTACTGGTGTTTTTGGACCACAAGTAGAACAAACTCTTTTTAGACCAGTGAATATTTACATTGCGGCTTCAAAATCAGGGAAATTGACAACTGAACATTTCAAAAATTGGTTCCAAGAAGTGTATCTACCAAACACTGGAGAGAAAAGTATACTACTGCTTGATTCATGGACAGGACATTGCCCGAACCAATTGGAAGAACTTGTACCAAAAGACAAACATGTAAATATTCTAACAATACCAAAAAAAACAACTGCTTTTATACAGCCATTAGATGTTTTTGGTTTCAGAATCTGGAAAAATTTTGTTCGAAGCTTTTCTGATAGTGTTATTATAAATAATTACGACATAAATTTACATTTACGTAATAACATAATAAAATTGCAATCTTTAACACACAATCAACTGTCTTCTCCAAGATTTCGAAATTTATTTAGATATAGCTGGTATAAAAGTGGTTATTTATCAACACGGCCTGAAAAATTTCATAATCCAATCGATTATTGTTATTTTAAAGAAGAAAAACGTATACCAAAATGTAGCATTTGTGGTAAAATGGCTTTTATACGTTGTGCATGGTGCAAGCAATATTTTTGTTTTGAACATTTCTTTGAGCAATATCATTATTGTAATAATTATATAGAATAAATAATATTTTACTGTCCTCAATTCCTGTAAAATTTGTATATATTATAATCCATACCAAAATATAAGATATCTTTCACTCGAATATCTATATCGACTACTTAATTAATAAAACCTATATACTGAATGAAGCAAAACACATACAGACAAATGTACACTGAATAAATTTATAAATTATATTTTTCATTATTAAATCCGTGTGTGTTCTCCTTTTTTCTTCATATCATTCATTTCCTTATTTGTTCTTTACAATTGAATTTAAAAGATTATCTATATTAGGGTTATATATACTCTCTCTGCGTCCTCCTTATCATGCTGTTCTTCTTCAACTTACTTCTTAACATCAACTTTATTCTTTTCTTAGATTACCTGTTTTTATTCCTTCCTTACCTTTTACAGTCAGTAATTATGAGGGAGAAAGAAATGCCATCGTCAAGCAGCGAACCCATAAGTTTGGTATGCGTAGCATATATATAAGAGCATTTTTAATTTTTTTTTCAATATTGCCTTTTCCAAACATAATGTTATTATACATGGTTGAATTTGTCATAAAATAAGCTTTATTTTGGTTGGACAATTGATTTTAACAATTTGAAAAAGGAGAAGGAGGGGGGGTATTTTATACACAATTTTACATTTTTAAAAAATCTAAATATAGCATAATAATGTACTTTTAAAACCATAAAACTTTTGTCTAAAACATTTTTTCATATCTTTAATAATTTCGATAATATTCGCTTAGAAAGACAAAAATCAACTTTGTTCAAGGGGTTGTTTCCACCCTTAAAACCGTTTTTGGGCACCAACGAAAAATTGTTTTGTTATTAGGTATATCTGCTCTACAATTATGCAGAGTTTCAGATTTTTTTGAATTTCCGCGTTGCCGAATGTCCCTTGTTAGTAATCATTCCGTGGTTAAAAGGATTCGCAGCGTTATTCACCGATATACATAGTGTACACAAGCGATTGTCTCCTGCGTCCGCAGCAAAACGGAAGTCGCGCGGCAACAGCGGCCCCCAAACGGCGAGACATCACGCGACGGCATGCGGTCGCCGCGTGTGGAAGAAAAGACGAATAAACGGTCACTTGTTATACACACATACCCCGATTTTTTATTATTGTTGGAACGAAAAGAAACCAACAACACAACACACCTTCTCCTAATAAAATTCCTGCGCCTGATTCGCCGCAAACGATAAAAGCGCAGGGTCGGATCGATAAGAAAACCGAACACGGAAGCGTGACCGTTACATGGCGATCCTGACAGGATCCGGCAAATAGGAGAAGGTCCGAATAAATCAATAATTGTCACCCTCACCGGGAAGGAAAAAAAGCCCAAAGAAAAAGAAAAAGGAAAAGAAAAAGAAATCCGGCTCAAAATGAATACCACACCCAGAGCCTGGATCCAAGAGCTAAACAAGGCTGAGATCAGCCGTCCAAGTCGGGCCCAAGATAAAATATCTAGGCCTGATCTTGGACAGCCGATGGGATTTCAGGGCCCACTTTAAGGACCTTGCTCCCCGGGTAAGAAAAGCGGGTCTGGCATTAGCCAGACTTATGCAGACCCAGGGGGCCTCGGGTTGGTATGCTCGCCGCCTGTACGTCGGAGTGGTTCTCTCAATTGCCCTCTACGGGGCGCCTGTATGGACACCCCGGCTGATGGCCACCGTCCAAGGCAGAAACCTGATGCGTCAGGCGCTGAGGATGATGGTCGTAAGGGCGATACGGGGGTTCCGCTCCATGTCGTACATGGCGGCGACGACCTTGGCCGGCTCCCCTCCTGTGGAGCTCCTAGCTGAAGAGCGTAGTGTTTTCTATTGGAGAATACGGGAGCTCCGCGAGGGGGGTGAGGCGACGACGGCCAGGGAATTGGTGGCCCTGAAGACCCAGATGGTCACCCGGACTCTCGAGCGATGGGGTGACGCTATGTTAGACCCACGAGAGTTCGGGCGGCTGACGACGGAGGCTGTCCGCCCCTGCCTGGCGGAGATGCTGGGCAAGAGGGAGCGCGGGCTAACATATCATCTGGTGCAGGTGATGTCCGGGCATGGGTGCTTCGGGCATTACCTGCACCGGATTAAGAAGGAACCCACCACCGGGTGCCACCACTGCCCGGCGCGGGACGATACCGTGCACCATACGCTGGCCGAATGCGAGGCATGGGGCCAACAGCGTGGTGTCCTCACCCGGACAGTGGGCTGCGGGGAGCAAAAGCTCTCGCTCCTGTGCATGGTGCAAGCCATGTGTGGAAGCGAGGAGGTGTGGGGAGAGGCGGCCTCCTTCTGTCGCGACGTAATGTCGTGGAAGGAGGCCGAATGGGAGCGTCGTCCCGGAGACCGCCGCAGGCAGCAGTGGGGAGGGCGGCGCTCCCCAGGGGTGGGCAGCGGGCCCGAGGGGGCACCGGCCGAGGAGGAGGATAGGCCAGCTCCGGCTCGCCGGAGGCCGCCTCCTCGGCCGCCTCGGACCTGCCTTCGGAAGTGCGGGGGGAGGGGGTGACGGGTATCACCCACCCGCCTCCCCCCAGGCGTCGGATAGGATAGGCGAAGGGGGAGTGGGAGCCTGGTTGGGGTTGGGTTCCATTCCCCGGCCTCCCTCCCTCTCCTCTCTGAGGGGTTAAGGGGAGCGGAGGGGGTGCGGAGGTAGGGTGGATACCTCCTACCTCCAAGTGAATACCAGAAGACCAATCCGGCCGGGAAACCGGTCGGGGGACCGCACTCTGAACTCCCTCTGTGGGACAGGGTGCGGTACTCGAGGCGAGGGGCTCCCGGGAAGCCCTGGGGCCGGGGTGTCGGAGAGGGAATACGGGAGTACTTCCCCTGACTTCTCCACCACGGTCCGAATGGTAGACATCCCGCAGGGGTTTTAGTCAGTAGGAGTCTGACATAACCCCCGATCCCCTCAAAAAGTCGGGGGTATCCATGACGGATTTCCCCTGCGTTAACGAAAAAAAAAGCTGAGATCAGCCAGAGATTCGGCCAATATAGTCTGGACACGAGCGGCACCATTGACGACATTGACGACCTACGACGTCGCCTTCGCCGCTTCGTGACAGAGCCCACACTCGGGTCTGCACACCATGAGCAAGGTTTCCCCCATGGTACCCGGGGGTGCAGGGGTGTCTCGGGCCGCTCGGACTTATTCCGAGGCCGGGATCGAGGCATCCTAGGGCGAAGAGGGGAAAGTACCCCACCTTTGGAGGCATTGCACATCGATGCTCCGGCAGCCAAAGAAGGTGAACCTCCCCGTTCTCCCTCATCCGTCCGACTTCGGCCGGGCGGAAGGAGGAACCCACACTCGGGTCTGCACACCATGGGGCTTAACCTCCCCATGATACCCGGGGGGTGGAGTGGTGTCTCGGGCCGCTCGGACGTATTCCGAGGTCTGGGTCGAAACACCCTCAAGTCCCATCAAAGAGGACCCCACCCCTGGAGGCATTGCACGCCGGTGCTCTGGTAGCCAAACAGGGTGGACCTCCTCCTCATCCGTCCCGGTCACGACCGGGCGAAAGGAGGAACCCACACCCGGGTCTGCACAACATGAGGGTTTGGAACCCCTCATGGTACCCGGGGGGTGGAGGGGTGTTCCGGGCCGCTCGGACGTATTCCGAGGTCAGGGCCGGAACCCCTGTGTGCTGTGCCCGAGGGAATGCGATCGCATCGCCCTAAAGCGGACCCTCGGGCGGCGCGAGCACGCTGGTTGCCATGGGGGAGGCGCTTCCGGTGGGATGCGACACCAGTGAGCTACCTCCTTCCATGAGCCCTCCGCGTGGCGGAGCCCCGTACGGTGCCCGAAGGGTCGGAGCTGCGGGACCGCCGAAAGCGGCCTAACTACCAGGGATGGTGGTCAGGGCGTGTGTAGGGGGCTGGAGGCCAGTGCCGGCGATGAGATATTCCGTCGGCCCGAGCCATATGTTGCTCCTCTGGGGGAACTCGGAGGCTGCCCCTTTCCGGGGGGATGCGGGTATGCCCGAGCAACGGAGCCATACGGGGTCGAGGGTTTCAAACCAAGATGACTGACTTGAAAAAAACAAAAACTAAGGACCTGGCAGAACGACTTATGACGAACTCGGCTATCCCCATGGACACGATTGAGTTGTCGGCTCTCCCCAGCTCAAACAGTGAGAATGCGGTAGAGGCAACTACCGGGGGTCAATCTTGCGCTAGCATGACCACCGGGGAGGGTTGTCTCCGGGACCCTGATTGGGAACCTCCTATGGAGAGGAGAACTACCCGAGCCTCTGCCAGAGGCAAAGTGATGGCCAAGAAGGCAATGTCCTCGACATCTAGATCAAGGTCGAGAACCCCGGTGAGAAGGGCGGAATCCTCCTCCCCTTCCCCGGTCTCGATAAGGTCAACGAGTCCGGAACCCGCAAGGAGGTGGGATATTCCCCGTAAAGAGGACGGAACGGACGAAGAGGAATTCGCAAAGAAAGCTTTGCGCCCTCGAGGAAGGCCGGAAACCACCGGACAATATAAAAAGAAGATCTTCCCAGCCAAGAGGAAAGAATTCCTCAAAAACAGCATGAAGAAACACTTCTCTGTAACTTGGAAAAGCCTGCACAGGTGGCCGACCTACACTCGAACAGAAAATACAGGATGGAAGAAAGGAAAATGGAAGAATGTTTTGAAGATGCTCCTTCAACAGACATCGCGGCATCCATCCTGGAAGCTGCGACGCAGGTCCTTGGTATAGCAACCAGGTCCAAGACATTTGGGGAGGGAATGCGGGAGCAGTTCCCCTAACTCCCCTCCTCACGGTCCGACAGGTAGACATCCCGCAGGGGTTTTAGTCGGTAAGAGTCCGACATAACCCCCGCCCCTCCCCAAGGGGGCGGGGATATCCATGATGGATTTTCCCTGCGTGAACAAAAAAAAGGTCCAAGACATTGAAGGGCACTTTTATAAAGGTCCTGAGAAACGCCGCTGCAGTGATAACAGCAGGTACTACTGTTATGGGGAAAAGGATGGCATCGGACAAAGGGGAGGATGAGGAGATCCTGGAGGAAATAAGAATGGAGAATCTGGAGTTGCGAATCTCACAGGAAGAACTAAAAAAGGAAATAGAGAGCATGAAAGAAACAATTAGGAAGTTAAAGGAGGAACCAGCACCAGTACTTCTCTCGCACCAAGCACTGCAGAACAAAATGGAAGTGACGGTAGAGCCCAACATGTCACCCAGGAAGGTAACAACACCCACACCTTCAGACGCCGACTTGAATGACATGGAAATGACCAGAGTCGGATGTATAGAGATCGAGCCGAGCTCGATTAAAGTGGAGCAGGTGAAAGTTATCCCGATGCTGACGCCCGTGCGCGAGATGGGAGGAGGACAACCATGCGCTAGGCCAGGTCCGAGGATCGTAGAGGATGTACCGGTCAACACCCGGATAAGAGTAAGGAAGCCGGAACCACCGATGGAGAGAAAAGAAGAGGAAAATCTCAAATCCAGGGTGACGAGTTCACTGCTATGGAACAGTGGACATCAAGGACGGAAACCAGGTACAAGGAAGTGGCAATATCGGAGACCTCTACAAAGGGAAAGAATCTCCCGCAAGTAAGGAAAAAAGGAGGGACACAAGCAGCCCCGCAGAAAAAGATGGGGAAAAAGGGGAAGCAACAAAAGCAGCAGTTGCCGAAACAACCACCCCCCTGCCCCCTCCGAGCGACTTCCCACAACAGGGCTTCAGTCAAAGCAAGGACTGAGGCTACTCCCCGCTCCTGCGCAGGAGACATGGAGCAGAGTGGTGGGAAGAAAGGAAATAAGGAGGGAAATAAAAGAGGCCGAAAAGGGGAATGCGCAACAGGCCCTGAGACAAACCAATAACAACATCATTGGAAATAAGAAAGGAAAAGAAGGGAAAAAGGAGGGTGCCAAACACAGCGGCGATAACAATAAGTGTCGCCACTGGAGAATATAAGGACCTCCTAAAAGAAGCAAAGGAGAAAATAAATATCAGGGATCTTGGTATAAACAAGATCAACTCCAGGCAAGGGGTTACCGGCTCCCTGATATTGAAAATACCAGGGGAAAATAAGAATACCCAAGCCGATCAACTGGCAATAAAGGGAGGTCCTCAAAGAGAGGGCAAGGATAGGGCGTCTCCAGAAGATAGGAGAGCTTAGACTGAGAGGCCTGGATATGGCCACATCGGAGGAAGAGGCGGTGGAGGCCATCAGTAAGGAGGGCGGATGTGACCTTGGGGAAGTCAAGACAGGGAGGATCAGAGTCACACCCGGAGGGACTAGGTCCTTGTGGATTCAATGTCCCCTGGCAGCCGCCAGAAACGTCGCCGCAATGGGAAAAGTGGCGATAGGTAGGATGGTAGATAGGAAAGTAGGATGGACGCAAGCCAGGGTTGATATGTTGGATGCTAGGCCCCTTCAATGTTACCGATGTTTAGAGAGGGGTCACGTACAACAAAATTGCAAAAGCATAGAGGATAGAAGGGCCAACTGTTATAGATGCGGGGAGGCTGGACACAAGGCCCAAGAGTGTTAAGGAAAGGCTAAATGACAAATTTATGCAGCAGCGGGAGCATCGGCAGGGCATCGTATGGGGGGCCCACCTTGTAACTCCCCTAAGAATAGGAGGAAGGGGCAGATAATACCTCCCCCACCTCAAACCCAGTCTCCACCAAAGAGGGGGAAGTGAAGGAGAGAGATAACGCACCTCCTCCTCCTCCTTCCTCCCTCACCCCTCGTGGACCCACCGGTCACGCAGGAGAGGGGGGAGATAGAGGTGGAAAAAAGGGCGGAGAAAAGGAGCTGCCTAGTGGAGGACGGAAGTAGTAGTGAGGGACTGTGGGAGCCGGGAGAGAAACTAGTCATAATTGACGAATAATGACTAGTTTCTTCCGGGTCCTTCAAGCAAACCTGCACCGCGCCCGTCAGTCGTCAGCCCTGTTTGAGCACACGATGATGGAGCGCGGTGTGGGTTTAGGAATAGCGGCGGAGCCCAATAGCTTCCCCAAGAACAACTCAAGATGGTTCGAGGACGAGTTGGGCTCCGTCGCAATTATATGAAAGGCAAGAGAGAACTCCCCTCCCGCAACCCGGCTGGGTAAAGGGAGGGGGGTTCGTTGTGGCCAGATGGGGGGTCTTAGTGGTTGTTGGGGTCTACCTCGCCCCAGACAAGAGCCTGGACCTACCAGGATATAGGTCCAGGCTGTAAGATATCGGGAGAGCGGTACGATAGTACCTCCCGGGGCCTGTCATCATAGCCGGGGATTTTAATGCGAAATCTAAATTATGGGAATCACGGCGTGGTGACAGGCGGGGAGAGGAAGTGGAGGAATGGGCCGCGGATCTGGGCCTGCACCTCCTAAATAGGGGTAACAAGTCAACTTTTGTAGGGACGTAGGGGGAATCGATAATAGATTTATCGTGGGCAATCCCTGCGGCTCTCGGGAGGGTGCAGGCCTGGAGGGTGGCGGATGATCTGAAGTCGTTATCAGACCACTAGATCATAGTGATGAGACTATCCGTCACTCCTAATGGTCTGCGGCCCAGGAAGAAGAAAGACCCCCAACCAACAAGATGGGCCTTGAGCCAGCTAGACAGGGAGGCGTTGAACGTCTCCCTAGAGGCTACCACCTGGCCATAATGGACAGGGGCAGGACCTGGACTCTGCCGTGGCAGAAATCATGGGATCTGATCACACGTGTGTGATCAGGCCATGCCTAAAGTCAGGTCTGCCCCAAAAGGGCCGCCTGGTGGTGGACCGACGAAATTGCGAAGCTAATCCACCTCAGGCAGGCCTTTAGGAGGGTCCGGAGCAAACGGCCCCCAGACCACGAGGCAACCCTGGCCGCCCGAACAGAGTACTGTATGGCGGCGCGAGCACTGCGCAAAACCATAGGGTTGGCAAGGGGAAAAGGGTGGGACAACCTCCTTCTCTCGTTGGATGCGGATCCGTGGGGGCGCCCATATAAACTGGTCGTGCAGAAGCTACGACCATGGGCGTCCCTGTTGACGGAGACGCTTGACTCCCGGTTCCTCGAACGGGTGATGGGGACCCTTTTCCCATTTAGGGAGGGGAACCCCCTGAAGCCATACACTACCCCATCTCTCGAACATCAGAGGGAGGTACCGGGGGTCACAGAGGAGGAGGTGGCCGGGGCCATTTGAAAGGTTAAGAGCCGGAAGGCACCCTGACCCGATTGTATCCCCGGCTGCGTGCTCATCCTTGCCTCGGGGTTTATAGCAAGAAGAATGGCCGACCTATTCTCAAAGGCCCTCAAAGAGGGTTCCCCCTAGTCTGGGGGAGGGCCAATGTGATCCTCCTCCGAAAGGAGGGCAAACCGGAGGACTCCCCCTCCGCGTACCGCCCCATATGCCTCCTCGATGAGGCGGGCAAAGTCTTCGAGCGAGTCATCGCTGCCCGCCTCACGGAGTATATGGCCCGGATAGGCCCAGATCTCGATGACGGCCAATTTGGCTTCCGAGAGGGTAAATCGACAGTGGACGCGATCATGCGCCTAAAAGCCCTCTCGGAGGCCATTTGGAGGGCAGGGTGGCGGTTGCTGTATCGTTAGACATGGCAAACGCATTTAACACCCTGCCCTGGGGTAGGGTGGTGGAGGCTATGTCTCAATATTTTAAGTTCCCAACCTATCTCACGGCCGTCATCGTAGATTACTTCCGGTTTCGATGCCTAACATGGAGAGACACCGACGGTAGTGTACGCGACAGGGGGATGAGTTGCGGGGTTCCGCAGGGGTCCGTTTTGAGCCCATTCCTGTGGAACCTCGGATACGATTAAGTCCTCCGGGTGGCAGGGCTCCCCCCGGCCGCAGTATCATCTGCTATGCAAATGATACGCTGATCGTCTATTAGATGCCAGATACCGGAGAAGGAGCATCGAGGCCGTCCAGCCCTGTCTGCCCGAGTGGGTAGACAGGGGCTTCGGAACCCTAACATTTAGGATAGCACAGGTACTCACCGGGCATGGCTGCTTTGGTTAATACCTGTGTCGAATCGGAAAGGAACGCAAGGCGGAGTGCCACCATTGCGAGCCTGACCATGACTCCGCGCAGCACACATTACAGGACTGCCCCGCATGGGAGGCGGAGCGCAGAGTCATGGTCAGAGAGCTGGGTCCTGATCACTCCTCAGAGTGATTAACACCATACTGGGGAGTGAGAGAAAATGGGACATTTTTCCTCCTTCTGCGAAGCAGTGATCTCGCAGAAGAAGGAGGCGGAGGAGATACGCCAGCAGGCAGAGGAGAGGGGGAGGGCGCAGAGGAGACGGCAGCGCCGTCGGCTGCAGCGTCGCTCCCCCAGTCGAGAAGGGGACGCTTCCTCCTCGGGAGAAAAGGCGGTCAGGAGTATGGTGGGACCCCCCCCACCCGCACCGTCCCTTCCACTACCTCCTCCGCCCCCTCCACCATCCTTCCCATCACTCCCTTCAACAACCCCTCCTGCACCCCATCCACCATCCAAAATTCCACCACCACCATTCCGTAAGAGGGCCCACCCACCGAGTCGCACAATGCTCCCTTGCAGGGCAATGCGGGGAAGGGGAGATATTACTGCAAGAAGCAGTAATAGTGCTTACCCGTTTACCAACCGCAACAACGGGAGACCAAAGACGGAGGGCCGACCAACCGCCCCCCGGTCATCCGCCGACCCCACAAAAGGGAGTTGGATGACGGTGAGGGGAGGAGAGTGTGGTGAGAAGTCACCAATAAAATACCTCCCCCCTCACATGCTAAACCCACCATACAAACATGGTGGGTGAGAAAGGGAGGGGTTGCAACCCCTCCCTTTCTCACCCACTCTTTTATAGGTTGCCTCCCAGCCTTTTATAGGCTAGCGTGCCCGGCGGCTAGGGGATTCAATTTTTCCCCCGTAACCGCCGGGTAGGAGGGTGGGGCACCGGGCAGGGATTCCCGGTGCCCCAACCAGCTCTCCAAATGCAGGGCGGCTAGTTGAGGAGGTGGATCAACTAGCCGTGCAACGATATCTAGGCGGTGTCCTACCCGGCTGGGAACGGAGGTCGAAGCGAGCCATTGGCCGGCTTCCCCCTTCCTAGCAACATGGGTGAGGCGTGAGGGGTGCAGGGAGAGCGGTGGTTGAAGATGGGCCTAGGCTCGCTTCCCCTCTTCCTTGGGGGAGTGGAGGTTGAAAATGAGTCGGTTCGCTTCCCCCTCCTCCTGCACCCCTCGGAGAAAGACGACGTTCAGCGTCAGGACTCGGGGCCCCGATCGCAGTTACGCGGCCCCAGGGCCCCGAGAACAGTCCCTTCGCCACCCGGGGAGGTTTTAGTCGGTAAGAGTCTGGCATAACCCCCCACCTTTCCCCGAGGGTGGGGGTATCCATGATGGATTTCCTTCTCGTAAAAAAAAATCTTCGTGGAAGAGAACCCAGGTCTATTTATTACCCAACCTACAGACTGCCGGGTACTTAGCCCACCCAGAATACCAAGTGCCGCTAGCACCGATGACTCCCCGAGGGCACCCCCTTGTCGTGGTGGGGGAGCTTGAAGGTCCCAGTGACGTACAGAGCTGTACCAGCGGAGGCTTCGGCCCCTGGCAGGTTCTATCATGCCGGAGTGGTCTGTACTGAAGGACTGGATCAAGAGGCTGGATGACCGGCCTGATCTTGACTAGACTGGTCGCAAAGCGGGTGGGAGAATATCATCCCTGGAGGCACTGCACGCCGGTGCTCCGGCAGCCAAAAGGGATGACCTCCTCAGCACTCGCACCAGGAAGTGGACCCCGTTCTCTGAAGCATTGCACGCCGATGCTCTGGCAGCCAAAGGGAACGGACCCTTCCTTCACCGACCTCGGTCCGACCGTTACGGTTAGACCGGGCTGGAAGGACGTACCCGCACCCAGGGCTCCACCCCATGGAGGTCCGATGGTGCCTGGGAAGCGGTGGAGTGCTCCAAGCCGCTCGGACGTATTCCGAGGTCGGGGTCGGGGCACCCTCGCACGTCCTAAGAGGACCTCACTCTCGGAGGCATTGCACGCCGTTGCTCTTGCAGCCAAAGAGAGTGGACCTCTTTCCCTCAACCGACTCGGTCACGGCCGGGCGGAGGGAGGAACCCACACCCGGATTTGCACATCATGATGGTTTGGAACCCCTCATGGTACTCGGGGGTGGAGGGGTGTTCCGGGCCGCTCGGACGTATTCCGAGGTCAGGGCCGGAACCCCTGTGTGTTGTGCCCGAGGGAATGCGATCGCATCGCCCTAAAGCAGACCCTCGAGTGGCGCGAGCACGCTGGTTGCCATGGGGGAGGCACTTCCGATGGGGTGCGACATCAGTGAGCTACCTCCTTCCATGGGGCCCCCCGCGTGGCGGCGCCCCGTACGGTGCCCGAAGGGTTGGAGCTGCGGGACCGCCGAAAGCGGCCTGACTACAGAGATGGTGGTCAGGGCGCGTGTAGGGGGCTGGAGGCCAGTGCCGGCGATGGGATATTCCGCTGGCCCGAATCATATGTTGCTCCTCTGGGGGAACTCGGAGGTTTCCCCTCTCCGGGGCGATGCGGGCATGCCCGGGCAACGGAGCTGTACGGGGTTGAGGGTTTCAAACCACAACGATTGACCTGACCAAACAAAAAATCAAGGACTTGGAAGTACGAATTATGATGTACTCGGCTGTCCCAACGGACACGATTAAGCTGCCGGCTCTCCCCAGCTCAAACAGCGAGGATGCGGTAGAGGCAGCATCCACAATTACTGCAGGTCGGTCCTGCGCTAGTACAACCACCAGGAAGGTTAACCTCCGAGACTCCCACAGAGAGGCTCCTAAAGAAAGGAGGATTACAAGAGCCTCTACCAGAGGCAAAGTGACAGCCAGGAAGGCAATTCCCTCGACATCAAGATCAAGGTCGAGGACCCCGGTAAGAAGAGTGGAATCCTCCTGCCCTTCCCCGGAATCGACACGATCAACGAGCACGGAATCCGCAGGTAAATGGGATATTCCCCGTGGGGAAGATGGGAAAGCGGACGAGGAGGAGTTCGCCAAATGAGCGTTGCGCACTCGAGGGAGGCCGGAAACTACCGGGCAATACAGGAAGAAGAATCTTCCTGGCCAAGAGGGAAGAATTCCTCAAGAGGAAACGGAAAGAAGACCTCCTCCATAACTTAGAGAAGCCCGCAGAAATGACTGATATATGTTCCAATAGGAATTACAGGGCTGTAACAAGGAAAAAGAAGGAAAGCTTTGAGGAAGCCCCTTCAACGGATATCGCTGCATCTGTCCTATATGCAGGTACTGGGTATAGCAACCAGGTCTAGAACGTTTAAGGGAACTTTTATTAAAGTCTTGAGAGATGCTGCAGCCGTTATAGCAGCGGGAGCAACGGTCATGGGAAAGAGAATTTCGTCAGACAAGGGGAGGATGGTGAAATCCTGGAGGAAGTACGGCTGGAGAACCAGCAACTACGTACTGAACAGGAAGAGTTGAGAAACGAAATTTCCACCATGAAGGAAACCATCAAAAAGTTAAAGTTAAAGGAGGCATCAGTACCGTTACCCCCTCCCCAAACAGCGCAAAACACAATGGAGGTGACGGAGGAAGGCAACATGCCACCCATAAAAATGAGAAAGCCTCCAGATGGCGACATGGACGAGGAGGAAGTGGCCAGTTGGCTGCATAGAAATTGAGCCATTCTTTTTTCTTATAACGCAGGGGAAACCCATCATGGGTAGCCCCCGCCCCTGGGAGGGGCAGGAGGTTATGTAAGACTCTTACTCACTAAAACCCCTGCGGGATGTCTACCTGTCGGACCGAGATGGGGGGAGTCAGGGGAACTGCGCCAGCATTCCTTCCCCGACATCCAGGGCCCAGGGCTCGAACGGAGCCCCACGCCCAAGTACCGCGCCCCGTGGTCCTTCTCCAGAGAGAAGATCCGGGCCCGGTGCCCCGATCGGGTTGGCCTTCCGGTGCATTACGGGAGAGAGGGGACATCCACCCTCTCTCCCCGCCCCCTCCTCATGAGTGGTTTTCCACTCCGGAGGGGGCGGGGGAGCGGGAGCCTTTCCCAGAGGGCCTCGCTCCCCCCTACCCTACCTCGCCGAAGCCCGGGGGAGGGCGAGGGGGGCGCTCACACCCCACCCCCCGACACCCTCCCCACGCGTCCGCAGTCGGACTCAAGGCGGCCGAAGGGGCGACCTCCGATTGTCCGGTGGTCGTTGCTCCCCCTCGGCCGGCGCCACCTCGGGCCCGCTACCCTGACTTGGGGAGACCTGTCCCCTCCGCCGTCTCTTCAGACGTTCGGAGGGGCGGCGCTCCCATTCGGCGGCCTCCTTCTGAGACATGATATCTTTGCAGAAGGATGTCGCCTCTCCCCACACCTCCTCGCTCCCGCACATGGCGCAAACCATGCGCGGGAGCGAGAGGGCCTCCACCCCGCACTCCACCGCCCGGGCCAGGACTCGGCGCCGCTGGTCCCATGCGGGGCGCGAGACCAGCGTGTGTTGCGCCGAGTCCACTTGCTCCGGGCAGTGGTGGCACTCAGTGGTGGGTTCCTTTCCTATCCTGTGCAGGTACCTCCCGAAACATCCGTGTCCGGTCAGTACCTGCACCAGGTGAAAGGACAGTCCGCGTCCCCTCCTGCCCACCATTTCTGGTAGGCAGGGGCGGACAGCCTTGGCCGTTCAGCGCCCGAACCCCCGTAGGTCCGCCAACTCGGCGGACCACTTATCGAGGGTCCGAGCGCAGGCCTGGGCCTTCAGAGCCTTCAGGTCCCTGACCAATAGTCCCTCCCCCCGCTCGCGGAGCTCCTTGTTTCGCCAATAGAGGAGAATCTCTCCTCGGCGAGGAGATCCACTGGGGGGGGGGAGCCGGCCAGGGTGGTCGCCGCCATATACGAGACGGTGCCGTACCCCCGGATCGCCCTCATCACCACCGGCCGCATCGCCTGACGAATCAGGTTTTTGTTGCGGCCGGTGGCCAGAAGCCGGAGCGCCCAGGTGGGCGCCCCATACAGGGCGACCGAGTGCACGACACCAATGTAGAGGCGGCGAGCCCGCCATCCCGGGTCCCCCTGGGTTCGCATCAAGCCAGCCAGGGCCGTGCTCATCTTGCGAACCCGGGGAACCAGGCGCCTGAAATGGGCCCCGAAGTCCCATTGGCTGTCCAGCGTAAGGCCCAGATATTTTATCGTGGGCACGACGCGGACGCGGACACCATCCACCAGGACCCGGGCTTTTCGTGGCCTCCCCTTACCCTGGCCATGGAAAAGCATCGCCTGGGTTTTCTAGGGGGCCACTTTCAGCCCGAGGTCACTGATGGTGCCCACCACCCGAGTTCAACACCGTCTCTGCTCGGAGGCGAGCCTCCCCCCAATCCTCCCCCTCGGCCAGCACCAGTGTGTCGTCTGCGTAGCAGACGACGTGGGCGCCGAGGGGGCATAGAAATTGATCCAAGCTCGATTAAGGTAGAGCAGGCTAAAGTCACCCCGATGCGTGCATTTGAAATGGGAGGAGGACAAATTAAAACCAAGGTCCGAGGATTACTCAGGACGTTCCGGTGAGCACCAGAATAAAGGTGAGAAAACCGAAACACTAGAAAGAAGAAAACAAGGAAGAGAGCCTGGAATCCACTGTAAAAAGTATGGTCTACACTGCCATGGAACAATGGACATCGCAGATGGAGACGAGGAATAAGGGATCAGGCACCACCCATGATCCCCACAAATCTGCACAGGGAGAGAAAAAGGGAGGGGCGCAGATGGTTCCACTCAAGAAGCAGGGGAAGAAGGGCAAACAGCAACAGCAGAAACAACAGATGCCGAAAAAACCCACCCCTCACCTCTCTCGAAGATTTTGCCACAACCGGGTCCCAGCCAATTCGAAACCAGTACTGTGGCCACACCAAGTCCAACCTAAGAGATCTGGAGTAAGGTTGTGGGCAGAAAGGAGAAAAGAAAGGAAAAAAAGAAGCCGAGAAAGGGAGAAGACAGCAAACTCCCGCAACAGATTAACAAGGAGAATGCTGGTAAGAAGGAAAGGAAAAAGTAAAAGAAAAGGAGGGTATCGAATACGGCGGCAGTAACGATCAGTGCCGCGGCGGGGGAGTATAAGGACGTCCTGAAAGAGACAAAACAGAAAATTAATATAAAAGAGTTGGGAATCACCAAGATCAATTCCAGACAGGGAGTCACTGGCTCCCTGGTGCTGGAGATTTCGGGCGACAATAATCACGCCAAGGCAGACCAATTGGCCTCAAGGCTGAAAGAGGTCCTCAATGAGAGGACGAGAGTAGGACGTCCCCAGAAGATGGGAGAAATAAGGCTGCGGGAACTGGACGTAGCCACGTCGGAAGAAGAGACGGCGGAGGCTGTTGGCAAGGAAGGAGGATGCCATCCCAGTGAAATAAAGACAGAAAATCAGGGTCACACCCGGGGGAGTGAGATCTCTATGGGTCCAGTGCCCATTGGCGATCGCAAAAGAGGTTGCCGCTATGGGGAAACTGGAAATAGGATGGACGAGGGTTGAATTACTGGATGCCAGGCCCCTCCAGTACTATAAGTGCTTAGAGAGGGGCCATGTGTAGCAAAATTGTAATAGCAATGAAGACCGTAGGGCTAATTGCTACAGATGTGGGGAAACTGGACACAAAGCCCAAGAATAAGTGCGAGAATAAGGTTAGATGCCAGATCTGCGCGGCAGTGAAACCACCGGCAGGGCACCGCATGGGGAGTCCTGCGTGTAATCCTCCGCAGAACAAAAGGAAAGGGCAAAGAAAGGGGGAGGTGACACCCCCTCCATCCCAAGTGCAACCAATTCCCCCTAGAGATGAGGAAGTGAAGGAGAGAGTGACCGCACCTCCTCCTCCTCCTTCCCCCCCAAACTCCCCCTGTGAACCCTCCGGTTACACAGGAGAAGGGAGAAGGGAAGATGGAGATAGAAAGGAGAGCTGAAAAGCGGGCCCGTCCGACTAATGAGAACGGGAGTAGCAGCGAAGGACAGGGAGAGCCGGGAGAAAAGATAGTAATTGTTGACGAACAATGACGACCCGGCTCCTCCAATCGAACCTGCACCGCGCTCGCCAATCATCAGCTCTTTTTGAGCATATGATGACAGAGCGCGGTGCAGGCCTTGGGATAGCGGCGAAGCCCAACAGGGTCCCCAAGAACCATGAAAGATGGTTTGGGGATGACCTGGGCTCCGTCGCTATCGTATGGAAGGCAAGTGAGAACTCTCCTCCCGCGACCCAGTTGGGCAAAGGGAGGTTAAGTTAGGTTTTGATTAGGTGGGGGAGCTCTAATAGTGGTCGGGGTCTACCTCCCCCCGAATAGGAGCCTGGACCTCCAGGTCCAGGCTCTAAGAGATCGGAAGGGCTGTACGACAGCACCACCCGGAACCTGTCATAATAGCCGGGGACTTTAACGCATATTCAGAATTATGGAAGTCCTGGCGTGGTGACAGGCGGGGGGAGGAAGTGGAGAAATGGGCCGCGGATCTGGGCCTGCACCTCCTAAACAGAGATAAAAAATCAACCTTTGTAGGGTCGCAGGGGAAATCAATCATAGATTTATCGTGGGCTACCCCTGCGGCCCTCAGGAGAGTGCAGGCCTGGAGGGTGGCGGACGATCTAGAGTCTCTATCAGATCATCATATCATCGAAATGAGACTATCCGTCACCCCGAACGGTCTGCGGCCCAGAAAGAAGGAAAATTCCCAACCAGCACGTTGGACCCTTAGCCAGCTAGACAGGGAGGTGCTAAATGTCTCCCTGGAGGCTACCACCTGGCCATATTGGGCGGAGGGGCAGGACCTGGACTCTGCAGTAGCAGAGACAATGGGTCTGATCGCACGGGCGTGCGATCAGGCCATGCCAAAAGTCAGGTCCTGCCCCAAAAGGGCCGCCTGGTGGTGGACCGACGAAATTGCGGAACTGAGGAGAAAGTCGGTCCACTTCAGGCGGGCCTTTAGGAGAGCCCGGAATAAACGGGTTCCGGATCCCGAGGCAACCTTGGCCGCCCGAACGGAATATTGATTGGCGGCGCGAGCACTGCGCAAAGCCATAGGGTTGGCCAGGCGAAAAGGGTGGGACAACTTCCTCCTAACGTTGGATGCGGATCCATGGGGGCGCCCCTACAAACTGGCCATGCAGAAACTACGGCCATGGGCGTCCCCGTTGACGGAGACGCTTGACCCCCGGTTCCTCGAACGGGTGATGGGGACCCTTTTCCCAGTGAGAGATGAGAACCCCATAGACCCATATGAAATTCCTCCCCTCGAATATCAGAGGCAGGTACCGGGGATCACAGAGGAGGAGTTGGTCGGGGCCATACAAAAGGTCAAAAGCCGTAAGGCCCCAGGACCTCACGGCATCCCCGGCCGTATACTCACCTTTGTCTCGGGGTTTATTTTAGGAAGGATGGCCGAGATTTTTACAAAGGCCTTTAAAGAGGGAAGATTCCCCCCAGTCTGGGGGAGGACCAATGTGGTCCTCCTCCAAAAAGAGGGCAAACTGGAGGACTCTCCCTCCGCGTATCGCCCCATATGCCTCCTCGACGAGGCGGGCAAAGTCTTCCAACGAGTCATCGCTGCCCGCTTCACGGAGCGTATGGCCCGGATAGGCCCAGGTCTAGATGACGGCTAGTTTGGCCTCCGAGAGGGATTTTAGACGCGAGATCGCATCTATCGTCGATCTCGCGTCTAAAATCTCGGAGGCCATAGTGATGGAGGACAATGTGGCGGTCGCTGTGTCTCTTGACATAGCGAACGCATTTAACACCCTGCCCTGGGGTAGGGTGGTTGAGGCTATGACTCAACATTTTAAATTTCCACCTTACCTCACGACCGTCATCGAAGACTACTTCCGGAATCGGTGTCTAACATGGAGGGACGCCGATGGTGGAGTACGCGAGAGGGGGATGAGCTGCGGTTCCACAGGGGTCCGCCCAAAAAGGGCTATGCCCAAGGCAGCGAAAGGGAAGGGCCAAGACCGAAAAGGCGCAACAGCGAATCCTGGCAGCGAGAAAACCAAGAAGGGGAAGAAGAAAGAAGGCCCAACAACAGGCCAAGTTCCAGGGACCCCTGAGGTAATTCCGGCGACCACCTCCCAGAAACTTGTTTCAGGTCCAGAGACATGGAGTAGGGTCTTTGGGAGGAAGGAGAAAAGGAAGGAGAGGAAGGAGGAGAAGAAGAAGTCCCCTCCTCAACCGGCCCCCGGCCCGAAGAGGGGACGGGTAGCAGCGGCGATGATGCTGAAGCCGCCTAGATCGGCGGCCGTCACCATCACCTGCCCCAAGGACTCGTATAAGGAGTTAATGGTTGAGGCCAGGCGCCGGATCAAACCGGCGGACGTGGGCATACCCGGGGCCTTCATACCCGGAGGAACTCCGCAAGCTGGCGGCGGGAAAGGGCCCCAACTATCGCATCCAGAGGTGAAGGTTGCAGCAATGCGAATCACCGGCCTGGATGCGACGGTCGGGGCCGAGGAGGTGGCGTTGTGGCCCTCGCTGAGGGATGCCCGCCGGCAGATGTTTCCGTCGGCGAATTTAGTCTCATCCAGCGGGGAACGGCGACGACGGTGATGCGGGTCCAGGTTGGCTGAACCCGAACCGGGCTGATGGTGCTACCCCCCCGCGCGGAGTTCCGCTTCAGGTGCCTAGAGCAGGGACACGTGCGCGGGCGGTACGGAAATGCTGTCGACCGCAGCGATAATTGCTATCGCTGCGGTACTCCCGGTCACCGCGCCAACCAGGCGGCGGCGGCACACTGTCCGGTGTGTGCGGATGTAGGCAGGAGGGTTGACCACAAAGTCGGCGGTCCTGTCTGCAAAGCCCTCACGGGCCGGGAGAAGAGGAGGAGGGGCGCGAGAAGGAATCAGACTGGGCTCAACCTGAAGGGAGAGACGGCGAGCGTTCCTCTCTCTCCCACGGAGGATAAAGAGGAGGCCGGACTGGCCTCCTCACTAATGGTGCAGGTAGGAGACAGAGGAAGGTCGAGCCGGCCTCCCTTCCAACGGGGGAAGAGGAACCGATGGCGGCGGAGGCGGCGGAAGACCGCGATCTGGACCCCACCGCAATGGACATTCCGGAGGAGCCACGGCCCCAGAGGGAGAAGAGGAAGAGGGGGGCCATGCAGGCGGTGACCCCAGAAGCTGGACCGAGGGAAACGATGACGGCGGCAGAGGAGACGACCCCTCGCCGGTAGCTTTATTGGAAGGAGAGGAGGCTGAAGGTGATCGCTCCACCCCCAACAGCCATAGTGGAGGGGGAGTCCGGGGACGCGCCATCCCCGGCTCCCTCAACAGGTGACCCCCCCTTGTACTCCAGAGAGGAGGAGGTTTCACAGGTAGGGACCCCTCAAGTAGACTCCGAGGAGGCACCCGTTCCGGAGGCCACCACGGCTGATGGTCCCCCTGGGGAGACTGAGGCGGGGTTGACACTGCCTGATGTCTTCCCGAAGGGACCGGAGGTGAAGCGCCCGGAGGAGGCGTGAAAGGCTTCGCCTTCACGCTACTCTGGGTCTCCCAAGTCAACCTCGGGCGCGGCGCCAGGGCCCGAGACCTGTGGATTCACAGGTGGGCTTGTGGAACTGGGAGCCGGGCTGAGGGTGGTCTCCTAGCCGCACTTTGTTCCACCCGGTAAGTCCAAGTGGGGTGGATAGCAAGTGCGGCTCGGTAGCCGTGGTGGCCAATCCCGCTGCGGATCCCCCCCTGTAAAGTCAGGAAGAGAGGGACTCGTATGTGGCTGTTAACTGTGGGCCCGTCACTGTGATGGGGTGTACCTCCCCCACCACAGAAATAAGGCCGGCCTCGGTAACCTTGCCCGCATAGTGAGGGTCCTGGACAGGGTCGGGGACGTGGTACGTCAGTGCCACCCCCGACCCGTCGTTGCCGGAGACTTCAATGCCTACTCCGAGGAGTGGGGTTGCAGTCCCCGATAGAGGGACCCCGGGGCAAGGACGTGGCCGACTGGGCGGCGGGATTGGGCCTCGTGTTAATGAACAAGGCGTCCACTAGCACCTGTGTGCGGCCGGTGGGAGGCGAGTCGGTCATAGACCTGACGTGGGCCTCCCCCTCGGCTGCCCGGGATTTCTGGGAGTGGGTGGTGGAGGAGGAGAGCAAATCACTGTCCGACCATCGGTTGATAACGTGGTCTCTCCGAATTCCCACCCCTCACCGGGTGCTGGATCGCCGCCCGGGGGAGGGGGACCTTCCCCTCCCTAAAAGATGGGCCCTCAGCCGGCTGGATGCGGATTCAGGTTTCAGGCGGCTGTCCTCGCGGCCACCTGGCATCTGGATGAGAGGCCAAGTGAGTGGGACCACCCCCCCCTCTTGAAGGGGCTAGGGTGGCGGTGGGCATCGTGGCGACGGTTTGCGACGCTGCGATGCCCCGGTCCCACCCCTGTCAGCGCCGGGCTGCTTACTGGTGGACGCGGGAGCCCGCGTATCTCCGCGATTCCTGCGTCCAAGCCAGGAGGGTATACACCCGGGCCCGGCGACGAGACGGGGAAGCTGCGAGGGCGAAAGAGGGCTACGTCCAAGCGAGGGAAGCTCTCAAAGCCGCCATCGCTGAGGTCAAGGAGGGAGCCTTGGAGCAACTAGTGAGCTCCCTGGATGATGACCCGTGGGAGCACCCGTATAAGCGAACGATCGGTAAGATCTGTCCGTGGGCGCCCCCCGTCGACGGAGTCAATGGACCCCCAGGACCTTGAGGGGCTCCTCGACATCCTCTTCCCGAGGGCGGAAGGCCCGCCCCAGATCCCCGTTCCTGAACTACAGGACGGGGACTGGGACGAGTACCTGGGGGTCTCGCCAGAGGAGTTCACTAGGGTCAGGAAGAGACTCGGGGCCAAGGGCAAAGTCCCTGGCCCCGACAGTATTCCTGGCCGCGCCTGGGCTCTCGCCCTCAGCGATGAAAATCTATCAGCTGCCACGTGGTAGGTAATAGAAGGATGCCTCAGGGAGGGAGTCTTCCCCCAGGAATGGAGGAGGGCCAAATTGGTCCTCCTCCCGAAGGAGAGTAAAACGCCCGGTGGAGCGTCGGCCTACAGGCCGATATGCCTGTTGGACGAGACAGGCAAGATGCTAGAACGCATCATTGCCGACCGCCTCGTCCAACATCTGTCCCTGAAGGCGCCGAACCTCCACGGCAATCAGTACGAGTTCAGGCCCGGACAGTCGATTCTGGACGCAATCCAGGATGTCCGGGACCTGACCCGTACCGCCGTGGAGGAGGGAGGCGGGGTGTTACTCGCGGTGTCACTAAACATCACCAATGCGTTTAACACCCTGCCTTGGCCGCAGATTGGACGGGCCCTCGAGTATCACGGGGTGCCCGTCTATCTCCGGCGTATCCTGTCGGCATACTTCAGGGATAGGGACCTCACCTACTCTGGGAGAGGCAGGGTCCAAGGCCGGCGCAACATGGAGCGCGGTGTTTCGCAGGGGTCCGTCTTGGGCCCTCTGCTATGAAACATCGCGTTCGACCAGGTGTTACGCTCTCCCATCCCCCTTGGCTGCCACGTAATCTGCTATACAGATGATACGTTGGTACTGGCCGAGGGAGGGAATTGGGGGGAGGCTCGCCTCCGAATGGAGGCGGCGCTTGACTCGGTGGTGGGCATCATCAAGTATCTCGAGCTCAAAGTGGCCCCCCAGAAGACCCAGCCCGTGTTGTTTCATGTCCGGGATCGATGCAGGCCACAGCGAGCCCGGATCCTGGTGGATGGTGTCTGCGTCCACGTCAAGCCCTCGATGAAGTATCTGGGCTTGACGTTGGACAGCCAATGGGGATTCAGGTCTCACTTCAAGCAACTGGCCCCCCGGGTCCACAAGATAGGCACAGCGCTGGCTGGCCTAATGTGGAAGCAGGGGGGTCCAGGTTGGCGGGCTCGCCGCCTGTACACTGGTGTCGTGCTCTCGGTCGCCCTGTACGGGGCGCCCATATGGGCGCCCCGACTCCTAGCGACGGGCTACAATAAGGGCCTAATGCGCCAGGCGACGCAGTCGGTGCTGCTGAGGGCGATCCGGGGGTACGGCACCGTCTCGTACATGGCGGTGGACACCTTGGTCGGCTTCCCCCGGTGGAGCTCCTTGCTGAGGAGAGATATCTCCTATACTGGCGCATAAAGGAGCTCCGCGGAGGTGGGAGGGATTAACGGCCGGGGACCTGAAGGCCTTGAAGATCCAGGCCAAAGCCCGGGTCCTCGACAAGTGGTCGGCCGAATTGGCCGACCCGCGAGGATTCGGGTTTCAGACGGCCGAGGCTGTCCGCCCCTGCCTACCGGAAATGGCGGGCAGGAGGGGGCGCGGATTGTCCTTCCACTTGGTGCAGGTACTGACGGGACACGGTTATTTCGGAAAGTACCTGCACCGAATAGGGAAAGAATCCACCACCGAGTGTCACCACTTCCCGGAGCCCGTGGACTCGGTGCACCATACGCTGTGTCATGCTCCGAGTGAGCCTGACGAATTAACCATAATTAATATACATTAATTATATAGACGAAAGTGCCATGCGAAGCCGCACTTCCGCTTGCGTCGCACGTGTTGCAAGCTAAGCATCACGCCACTCAACGGAAGTCCAAATAAGGCAATAGGCAAAGACGCACCGTCAGCATAGACGAAGGTCGCAAGTGGCGTGATGTTTCCGCAAAATTTACAAGATTCCTTCGGCGACGAATCTATAAATCGACTGACGTCTCCGAAGGAAGTCAGAGCCTGCCAGACCATCCGGCCGAACGAACCTAACATATATCTATCTCTAAGACTACATTTGTAACGCGTTAGCATGGGATTAAGTCAATAAAGACTCCTTTCTTGAAATAAAAACTAAGTTTTTATTAGAGAAACTCCTCCGCCATCACTGTCTCATATCGATCCCACGACAGCTGATTGCATGCCCAGCATGGAGTCAGCAGCGCCGAGTCCTTGCCCGGGCGGTGAGGTGCCAGGTGAAGGAACTCTCGCTCCCGCGCATGGTCCAGGCCATGTGCGGCAACGAAGAGGCGTGGAGAGCGACGGCCTCCTTCTGTAGAGACGTTATGCCGCAGAAGGAGGCCGCCGAATGGAGGCGCCGCCCTGGCCGCCGTCGTAAAAGACGGCGGAGAGGGCGGGGCTCCCAGGGATTAGCCAGTGGGCCCGAGGTGGCGCCGGCCGAGGAGCCGTCCCCGATTGATCGAGGGCCTCCTTGGCCGCCTCGGGCTCGACTTTGGACGCGCGGTGGAGAGGCGACGGAAGGGGCGTGAACCCTCCCGCCTCCCCGAGCGTCGGTAGTGGAAGAAAGGGGGGAGTGAAGGCCCTCTGGGAAAGGGCCTCACTCCCCCGCCCCCTTGACTTAAGAGTCGAGTGGGGGCGCGGAGGGAGGGTAGGCATGTCCCCTGCCTATGAGTTGAAACCAGAAAGCCAACCCGGCTGGACATAGTCCGACTAGAGTACCGTGCCCCGACCTCCTTTGGAGAAAGGGGGCGCGGCAATTGGGCGTGGGGCTCCTTGCATGAACCCTGGGACCGGGGTGTCGAGGAGGGAATGTTGGCGCAGTTCCCCTGACTCCCCCCATCTCGGCCCGACCGGTAGACATCCCGCAGAGATTTTAGTGAGTAAGAGTCTCACATAACCCCCTGCCTCTCCCAGGAGGTGGGGGGTACCCATGATGGGTTTCCTCTGCGTTAACCAAAAAAAAGAAGGGTTCTGATTGAGGCCCAGACTGGACTGTACCTGGTGCTTTAAAGAGCATTTTAGTCGTCTGGTCCCCCGATTGAGAGTAGTGTTAGCTAATCTCGGCAAACTCATGTCGAATATCGGAGGACCAGACTGGAAGACTCGTCGCCTCCACGCTGGGATTATAAACTCAGTCGCCCTATATGGAGCGCCCATATGGGCTGAGGTCCTGGTCGTCAGCCGTCCGCTTCAGGCCGTCCTGCTGCACAGAGTGCAGCGGACGATGGCGATCAGGGTTATCAGGGGTTATTGGACTGTATCCCACGTGGCGACGACGGCCCTGGCGGGCATGCCTCCTCTGGAGCTCCTTGCCTTCACGTACAGAACTATGTACATGAAAAGGGGAGAGCTCCGGAGGACGTTACAGGCAGGAGAGTCGCTCGCCGGGGCAATGCAACGCTCAAAGCACCAGGCTCAGCAACTCCTTCTCCATCGTTGGCAGAGGCGTCTGTTGGACGCCAGATATGGGAGAAGGAGTGTCGAGGCCGTCCAGCTTTGTCTTCCCGAATGGGTGGACAGGGACTTCGGAGCCCTAACCATTAGGATGACACAGGTACTCACCGGGCATGGTTGCTTCGGTGAGTACCTGTGTCGAATCGGAAAAGAACGCACGGCGCAATGCCACCACTGCGAGTGTGGCCACGACTCCGCGCATCACATGTTACAAGACTGCCCAGCGTGGGCAGTTGAGCGCAGGATCGTGGTCAATGAGTTGGGTCCTGATCTCTTACTCCCCAGATTAACGCCATACTGGGGGGTGAGAGGAAGTGGGACGCCTTCGCCTCCTTTTGCGAGAACGTTATCTCGCAGGAGGCAGCGGAGGAGATCCGCAGGCGGAAGGCAGGAAGAGGGCGCGGAGGAGACGGCAGCGCCGTCGAGTTATGAGTCGCTCCCCCAGTAGGGAGGGGGACATAGATTCCTCAGAAGAGGAAGCTTTTAGAGGGATGGTGGATCCGCAAAATCCCCCGCCACCCCCACCACCTTCCCCCAACTCCTCCTCCTCCACCTTTACCACCTCCTCCACCATCCCTCCCAATAACCCTTCCCTATCATCCTAAGACATCCTTTCCACCATCCCAATTACCACCACCACCACCCCGACCATCCCAAAAAAGGGTTCTCCCCCAACCCGGGTAATGCCCCCTCGCAGGGCAAAGCGCGGGGGAGGACACTGACCACGATTACGGCGGCGGCCTACACCCAAATGCAGGCAGCCATTCCGAGAGACCAAGACCGGGGGGCTGTCCAACCGCCCCCAAAACGGGGGTCGGATGAGGGTAAGGGTGGGAGAGTGAGGTGACGAAGTCACCAGTCAAGACACCTCCTCCCTTACCTTAATGACCCACAATATGTGGGTGGTTAAAAGAAGGGTCGCAGACCCCTCCTAACCTCTTTATGAGGCATGTACGCCCGGCGGCTAGGGGATTTGATTATTCCCCCCGTAACCGACGGGCAGGAGGGTGGGGCTCCAGGCGGGGATTCCCGGTGCCCCAACTAGCCCTCCAAAAGTAGGGCGGCTAGTTGAGGAGGTGGATCAATTAGCCGCACAACAGTATCTAGGCGGCGCCCCGTCCGGCTGGGAACGGAGGTCGAAGCGGGCCGTTTGGCCGGCTTCTCCCTTCCCAGCCACATGAGCGGGGCGTGAGGGGTGCAGGGGGAGCGGAGGTTGAAGACGGGTCTTGACTTGCTTCCCCCCTCCCCTGGGGGAGTGGAGGTTGAAGATAAGCTTCGGCTCGCTTCTCCCGGCACTCCTCGAGGGAAAGGCGACGGCATTATGCCGTCTGGACTCGGGACCCCGATAGCAGTTGCGCGGCTCCGGGGCTCCGAGAACAGTCCCTTCGCAGCGCCATCCGGGGAGGTTTTAGTCGGTAGGAGTCCGGCATAACCCCTCACCCTTCCCCGAGGGTGGGGGGTATCCATAATGGACTTCCTCCTCGTCACAAAAAAAAAGCTACCGATGACGAACCGATACCAGGATGGGATCCCGCTATTAAAGCCCACCGACGCCGACGCGGTACACGAAATTCACAAATGGGATTGTAAATTTACGGGAAAGGATCCCCTTAAATTTTTAGAACGGATCGATGAGCTCCGCGTCTGCTACGGACTCACTACACGGTAATTATTCTGGGGTATCCCGGAGATGCTTCGAGGGGACACTCTCTTATGGTATCGAAACCATCGACCCAATTGGCGGAACTGGGACGATTTTTGCGCTGCCTTTCGCGAGCAGTTCTTACCGCCTCGATACCGCGAGGAAATGTGACGCCAAATCGCCGAATGCCAGCAATGGCCCCACGAATCATACCGGGAATATGAAAATGCGCTACTTACCCTGATCCGACGCAGTGGCGATAACGACGAAATTAATAACACGCTGGGCCGCCTACACGATAATTTGGATCCGGGTTATAAAATGTTCTTAGGAGCTTACGAAGTACGAGATATTGTTAATCTCGGCAGATTAGCTCGGAAGGACGAGGAGCTAGTCCGACAACAGCGAGCTTAGGGGAAACCGCCCTGACTAAGCGGACCCACCGTAGCTACCATGGCTAATGACCGCGAGGCATGTTGTTGACGGTGCAAGCAGCCAGAGCATCAGCGACAAGGCTGCGATCAACCCGCCCTCAAATTTTGTTCACGATGCGGGAAGGAAGGTGTGCTCGCAAAAAATTGCCACTCGCAGCCGGGAAACGCAAGCACGACCGGGGAGCGGACCCTCCCCGGTCCCACGAATAACGTATATACTGCACCCCATAATACCCGTGCGCTACCGGAATCGCCCTTTTTGGGCACTAATTGACTCTGGGGCCGAGACCTCTCTGGTAAGCGCCGAATATCTAAGGCCCGAGGATCGACCCATCGGACACAAAGGTAACCTTGGCCAATGGCACCCAGATTGCCACCTGCGGAAATACTCACCTTATGTTTTGGGTGGGAACACAACAATTCCATCACCACTTCACGGTTATGGACAAATTGACAACACCGATTATCATTGGCATGGATTTATGGGCCCGACTTGGCATAACTCTACGACCACCGCCACCACCGACTGCAACTCGTACCCCTAGAATTGGGGAAGTCAAAGAGATCAGACAATCACCTATCACGAGTGAGAACGAACAATTACAACTCTTTTTACACCAGGAACTGGGAAAATTCGAAATCGTCTCCGGACCTACCCCCGCTATTCGCCATGAGATCCGACTGCGACGCGGGACGACGCCCATCAAGCAAAGTTACCGACAACGAAATCCAGCTATGCAACAGATCATTGACGAAGAAGTAAATAAAATGGAGGCCGATGGGGTCATCGAATCCTCCAACAGCGCCTGGAGCTTCTCCGTGGTCTTCGTCAGGAAGGACGGCGGCTATCAGTTCTGCATAGATTTTCGAAAGGTTAACGAAGTCACGAAACGAGATGCCTATTCACTACCGCAAATAACCGCCACACTAGAGAAACTACGCGGGGCACGATACCTATCCATCTTGGATCTCAAAAATAGATATTGGCAAGTGCCACTCACCCCAGACAGCAAGGCCATCACCGCTTTTACCGTGCCCGGCCGAGGTCTCATGCAGTTCCGGGTTTTGCCGTTCGGATTGCATTCCGCACCCGCTACGTTTCAACGGCTAGTGGATACCGTCCTCGGACCGGATCTCGAACCAAACGTTTTGGTATACCTCGACATCATCGTCCTTTCATACCTTTCAAGAACATCTCGCTCACGGGAAGTATTTCACCGCCTAAGGGCAGCCCGGCTCTGACTAAACATTGACAAATGTAATTTCGGATGCCCCCGGTTGAAATATTTAGGCCACATCATCGACAAGGAGGGCATTCACACCGACCCCGGGAAAACCAGCGCCATTGCAACCTGGCCGGCACCGACCAACGTGAAAAAAGTATGCTAATTCCTCGGACTAGCATCCTAGTATCGCCGCTTCGTGCCAAATTTCTCGCAAGTCGCGGTACTGACACGTCTGACGAAGAAAAAGGAGAGATGGAAATGGGGCGACGAAGAAGAAGACGCCTTCCAAAGCCTCAAAAACGCTCTCATTACCGCATCGGTCTTGACTTGTTCCGATCTCGACCGACGATTCATTCTCCAGACGGACGCCAGCCAATGCGGCCTTGGGACCGTGCTGACCCAGGAAACCGCGGAGGGATAGAAGGTTATCGCCTACGCCAGTCGCACTTTAAACGAAGCCGAGAAAAACTATAGCGCCACCGAATTAGAGTGTTTAGCCGTGATCTGGGGCATTCGAAGGATGCGAGAATATCTCGAAAGTTACTCCTTCACCGTCCTCATCGACCACCCCTGGTCCCTGAAATGGCTACAAAAAATGGAATCTCCAACCGGCAGTCTCGGACGCTGGGAATTTGAACTTCAGCAGTACGATTTCGAGATTCGCTATCGGCGCGGAACAAGTAAGCAAGTGGCCAATGCCTTATCACAAGAACCCGAGGTGGCCACCGTCACCACCAGGCCAGCCTGCCCATGATACGAGAACCTGAAAGCACAGGTGATCAGGCACCCCGACGAGCATCCCGACTATGCCTTACAAGGCGGCCACGTATTCCGTCATTTTCTGCACAGTTTGAATTTCCGTGAATGTCCGACCGCCTCGCAATGGAAGCGATGCCTCTCCACTCACGAACGGGCAGCAACCCTTACCAGAATGCATGACGATCTCGCAGCTGGACATCTGGGTATCGCCAAGGGTATCGACCATTACACGAATCGCCGGACAGTATTACTGGCCCGGCATGGCCCGCGACATTGCGCAGTATGTGCGAAGATGTCCCACCTATTTGGCACATAAAGCTTGCCAAAAACCCGCCGGCCTGCTGCACGCCACTGCAGTGAAGCAACCATGGGAACAGGTAACCATTGACCTTGTGGGACCATTGCCGCGATCTCGTCAAGGATACACGTGGCTACTTACCATGCAAGATCGCTTCACAAAATGGCTGGAGGTAAAAGCACTCCGAGTAGCAACAGCCTCGGCGGTCATAGCCAGCATCGTCGATACCATTATTTATCGACACGGATGCCCCGACACCATCACCTCCGACAACTGCCCACAGTTTTGTGCAAAGGAATTCAAGGAATTGCGTAAAAACTTTGGAATCCGCCACCGCACGACGCCTATCTACTCCGCAGTGCAATCCAGTGGAACGCACGAATCGCACAATGAAAATTATGATCGCGCAGTACGTCGATAAACGATATCACCGCTGGGACGAGCACTTAGCCGCCCTGCGATTTGTGTATAATACCGCTCAATACGACGTTACCCAATTCAGCCCGGCCTTTCTTAATCACGGCCGAGAACTGGCCCGACCACACCGAGAAGACCGGAGGGACAAATTCCCAGTTCCACCACCCACCACCGTGGCAAAAATATTGAAAGAAACCTCGTGGCTTGTGGAAATGCATCTCGCACAGGCCTTTCAAAAACAAGAACCACATTACAATTTACGAAGAAGAGCATTGCGGCCACAGCTCGGAGAAATCGTGTGGAAAAAGGAACACCTGCAATCGGATAAAAGCAAAGCATTCACCGCTAAATTAGCACCGAAATATATCGGGCCTCTGACCGTGAGAAAGATACATTCTCCTGTAATCGTCGACCTGCGAGACGAACGAGGTAAATATTATCGGAACATATACGTACGCGATTTACGAGCGGTAACAACAGACCAACCAAAAGCCGTTTGCAACCTAACAATAGCATGCAATAATAACAATAAACAACGAACAAAAACAACGACAAGACTGACGTGTATTTCGAGACAAAGAAATGTTACCACGGCTCCCCGACGCGAAACTACAAGAACGGGAGGAACATGGCCCGCGAGAGAGTCGATATCCAGACATGGAATTGGACAATTGAATATTGAGGAGCTCGCCGAGATCCTACTGAGAACTGACGACGACGCCGCCAAAGTATGGCAACGGGTGGCCCAGAATGCCCAAGCAGCCTACACCAATACCACGCCGGCGAATGCCAACGGCAAAACGGACATTTCAGTAACACCACCCGACGTCATATGTCCCGCTGCGCCGGGACCACTGCCAGGCCCGTCCAGTGAACCTCCGCCCTTGGCACCACTCTCCCGACCACCCGGGAAACAGGCATCTCGCCCCAGCAGGACCGGCCAGCACGGAAACGAGATCATCCAAAAACCGGGAACCAAATTGCGGAACCCGCCACCACGACTGCCCGGGAGCACCAATAGGCCCAGGAGAGGCCCTAAGATACGGCCGGCGCTCCCCGGATTAGTCTACTTGGCTCGTAGGCCCACCATCGCCGCCCAACGCGGGATCCGTTTGACAACGGCCCAACCGCCGAGGTAGCCAACAGCAACGGGGATCTCCATCCCCGTCATTACGTTAGATGAACAGACCATCGCACCCCCGATGACGCTCCGCAGCATGCCCTCACTCACCGACGACGAACCGAGGGCCATACCAGTAGTCCGGCCGGCGCCCATCGTGCGATCCAACGAGCCTTTTATCGGAAACATCCGCCTCGCAACGATCCCACCGACGCCTCGAGCCGAGATCCCGCCACCGATTCAACTGCCCGTACAAGGACCGGTCTTGCCACCACCGGTCGCGGTTACCTTACCAACCGGGGAACTGTGGGAAGTCCCATACTTTTCAGTAGTGGTGTCACGAAAATTTTGTCTCTGAACATCATCGGGCCGCTGGAGCCTACGCTTCCACCGGAAAGGACGTCTTCGCAGTGTAAACTGCATCGCCGAGTAAGACGTTGCACGTCCAAAAAAGGAGGGGGGGGTGATGTAACGATTCATTATATCTTTTTCGTATCGTTACGCTGGCTGCCGCTGAACATCACGCGGCAGTCAGCTGAGCGCGCACCCCCAACCGCGCTGCCACCGCGCCTCATCAAGCGCTCACCCGACCGCGGCCAAACAACAGGCAGCTACGCTCGGGAACCTTCGGCTCTTGAACGATACACGCGGCATCGCCGACAAAATAATCGGCACTAGCCACATCCTCACGATTAATTCCGATCAGAATCGGATTAATCGACGAAAAAGCAACGAAAGGAACTGAAGGCAAGCAAACACGGGTATATAATCCCGGCAGAATTTGACGAGAAGACAGTCTTCGGAGCTCCGTCTCATCAGATCGTTCCTCCTCAGAAGGATCAGAGAATCTACAGAAAGCCTCCAGCAGATCGAGTAAGTAATCTACCGCCGCAATCGTCGGCAACCACGATTACTCCTTGTCTTTGCGATCTAGAGACCGAGCGGCGAGTTTGCCGTTGCTCCGGTGTGCTTTCTGGAACGATCTCCCGTTATTGTGTCGTCTTTGCGATATAGAGATCGGACGGCGAGTTTGCCGTTGCTCCGGGGTGGTTTCCAGAACGTTCTCATAATTGGATATTTGGTTTTTTTCTCTTCCCTCCTCTCTCTCTCATATAGGATTACCGGCAACAGTGACCAGGCAGACCAGGGCGGAATCACCATCCCCGGTCCGGCGGCAGACGCTAGAAGCCCCAGCCCGCCTCGGACCGACCGGATCTCCACCCATCGCCTCTCGCTCCCCGCGTAAAATAGGAAGTACAACCCCGTCCCGGTATTTGCCTTATATTCGGCTTGATTTGCCAACGCACTAAAGATCCATGCTAATTATTTCCGTGGCTCGAGACCTAGCCGCGAGCCGTACGCCTCAGCTCGCGACCGAGTCCTGCACATAAAAACCGTGTGACGCGACACGTTTTTGCGGTGTTTCTTGTGTCCGGCAGCCAGAGACCGCGACGGCCTTTTAAATCTCGCCCGACGTACCGGCGAAATACACTAAGGATCCCCGTTTCTCGGGGCAGCCGACTACTCATCTTACGTTCATTATACATACCAGGTATGTCGGTAATTACTTTCCGGTTTTTGTAACAGATGTCACTAGCTATAAGTATGCAATGTTATGATTTGATACATATGTCATTTTATTCTACTGACATTAACCTCAAAACTACACAAGTTACGTTCCGCCAAAATAACAGCGTTATAGATTAATAATTTTTTGAAAATGTCGAGTTTTGTGCCTGAAAACGTGCATTTGCGGCACGCATTACTTTTCTTGTTTAATCAAAAGAAAAAAGCCGCTGAAAGTCATCGTTTTCTCGTAGAGACTTACGGTGAGCATGCTCCAACCATAAGAACATGTGAAACGTGGTTTCGACAATTCAAATGTGGTGATTTCAACGTTCAAGACAAAAAACGTCCTGGTAGGCCGAAAACGTTTGAAGATGCGGAATTGCAGGAGTTATTGGATGAAGACCAACACAAACTCAAAAACAATTGGCAGAAAAGTTGAATGTGAGCTGAGTAGCAATTTGTGAACGATTACAAGCGATGGGAAAGATTCAAAAGATGGGAAGATGGGTGCCACATGAATTGAATGACAGGCAATTGGAAAATCGAAAAATCGTCAATGAAATGCTGCTTCAAAGGTATGAAAGGAAGTCATTTCTGCATCGAATAGTAACGGGTGATGAAAAATGATTTATTTCGAAAATCCCAAGCGAAAAAAATCATGGTTATCACCTGGCGAAGGCAGCCCATCGACTGCAAGGCCAAATCGCTTTGGGTCGCAAGACCATGCTCTGTGTCTGGTGGGACCAGGTTGGTGTCGTATATTATGAACTGTTGAAACCTGGAGAAACAGTTAATACTGATTGCTGCCAACAACAATGATCAATTTGAACTGTGCATTGATCGAAAAACGTCCACAATACGCTCAAAGACATGATAAGGTGATTTTGCAGCATGACAACGCGCCGTCTCATACAGCAAAACCAGTCAAAGAAGTGTTGAAATCACTTGGATGGGAAGTTTTATCGCACCCGCCGTACTCTCCAGACCTGGCTCCATCGACTACCACCTTTTCGCATCGATGGGGCACGCGCTGCAGAGCAGTACTTCGCCGATTTCGAAGAAGTTAAAAAATGGCTCGATGAATGGTTTAGCTCAAAGGAGAAACAGTTCTTTTGGAATGGCATCCATAAATTGCCTGAGAGATGGGCAAAATGTATAGAATCAAATGGCCAATACTTTGAATAAATATATTTTAACTATCTATTGTAATAACGTGTTTTCTTTAGCGAAAAAACCAGAAAGGAATTACCGACACACCTGATATATGAATTGTATAGAAATTAGTCCCGATCAACCATTGTATATAAGCCTTGAGCCTCCATCGCTTGGGGACTTGTTACGTCCTGGACAAGCATAGAACATGCAATGTCTAGATTTGTTTGGTTTACTTCGGATCAGCGCTGTTCTTGTCCAAATCCTTATTATTTGAATCTGTTTCCTTTGGAGGTGGGTTACTGGTTAGGTTTAAAAATAATAGTATTCTCGCTAGTGTTGAATTTTAACTTCAAATATATTCCCTTTATTTCAGATTTTATTCTCGGGACCGAAGATTTAGAATGGATCTGTTTTGAAAACAGCCAGGTCGAGCGTGCCTGGATTATAATAACTTTTCAACAAACGTCTAAATTGAATCCGCCGTCCGGCTTCTTCTTGTTCTTTTCGGCATGAGAGATTTTTAGGTAATATTATTTTAACAATATCTATAATAGAGTAGATAGAAGGAACGTGGTTTGAAAAATAAAAGGCGAATGGTGCTCGTGGTTCAAGCACAACACTCTTAAAGTAAGGAAGAGAAGAACTGTGCTCGTGTTCAAGCACTGCGTTCTGGGAAAAAAGGGAGGAATGGTGCTCGTGGTTCAAGCACAACACTCTTAAGGTAAAGAAAAGAAGAACGGTGCTCGTGGTTCAAGCACGGCGTTCTGGAAAAAGAATGAAGAATGATAAGAGGGAAGAGAGGTAAAGAATCTGTACACACATATATATATATATTATGAAATTACTCTATATTGGTTTAAAAATTCATACACTAAATTTAATGTAGTTTAATAGCTGGCTCAATACTTATTCAAGTAAAAGAAATGTTTCTCTATAATATCATTATGAGGAAAGAGGCTCGTTCGACCTTTAATGATTTGGATTTTACGTCTTAACAAACGTCTTAGCATTTGCAGACGGAGTCCCAAGAACAATAATCTTTAATACCGACCTTTTGATTCCAGGCTCAAGACCCCTTGGCAATCGGCTAACAAGAAGTTCAGCGAAAGATTGTCTGTTGGCTAATTGGAGGCTAACAAGAGACTGCCTAGAGACTGACGAGAGACTGCCTAGAGACTGACGAGAGACTGCCTAGAGACTGACGAGAGACTACCTAGAGACTGCCGAGAAACTGCCTAGAGACTGACTAGCGCGCGAAAAGCCGAGCCCTTTTTATACCCAAGCCCGACACTATGGATATCAATTGAGCGTCTTTTCCTAATTCACCCTTCATTATTTATTGGTTAAAAAATATAAAAATGTTATTATCTAGTAATTAAAATTATACTTAATCATATGTAGCGTTTAGTAATTCAGTTGTCTCGTTGTTGGCTGATTTATTAATAAATTGTTTTACTAAGAAATGGAAATGTTGTTATTGATTTTGTTTCGTATGGAAGAAGCGAGTGCGTGAACTCTGTGTATAAAAACAAACTCTCGAGATAATCTAAATTTCACATTTCTGGAAGTTTCTCGAGAGGATGGTTGATTTGCAAGAAGTGCTAATATTGACGCTTCGATGTCACATTCCGAGTTGTTGTTGTTCCATTTCTTATGAAACAGCTAACAATGTAAACTAGTTGGCCGAGCCTAGCTCGTGTAAATTCGTCAAAACAAAGCATCCAATGCTGATTGGAATACTGATTAAAAACTCGAGCACAAGACATTGTTTTCTTTCATGTGACATCGAGGACGGTCGTATTCGTTACTCTTCAAGTCTGAACGTGAATCCAGATTAAACCAATCCCGCTCGAACACGGTTGGTTTTTCGCGAACTATAAATATTAAGGCTAAGGCGATCCGAGGAGACAACGTCGTCATTCTTTACACAAGTCCGGTACACCGCAGCACTAAGTTAGGTGTCTCCCACTCTCTATACGGATTCTCGCAAGAGACTCACTTTTTTTGTTGATTATATAAACGAGCTGTTTTTAAGAAAACAAATCTAGTGATTTGAAACTCCTGTACCGTATCCAAACGCATTTTATCGCAACTTTCTGTCGCGTGGGAATCAGCGACATTTTATTGCACGTGTCTAACGTTCACCACTTTGCAACCGATCAACGAAGAGCTTCTGTTTCAACGCAGCGAAGAAGCCCATTATCATCATTAAATTCGAGGCAAGAAGGTAACGTCTGATACAGATTTCTTTTGGTATAATATAAGAATTTGGAAACTTAAAAGAATTATTTCATTCGGGCGTAGTAATCATTAAAGTTAAATAATACGAATAGATCCTCTTACAATTCTAAAGCGCATATACATTAGGATAGGCGGTTTGACAATAATATTTGAGGAATTATTTGCGAAATATGATGGCAATTATTTAATATCATTTAAAAAGAAGAAAAATAGAAGAAAGAAAGGGAATTATTTTCCTCTTCGAGTTTTTATTTCAGGTCTTTGTTTAATTCGCAATACGTGGGACAGCTATCACTCGATGATATCTATAACATAAACACATTCCAATATGTGCGCGGCTGTGCCCGAACGAAATCGTTCTTAGTCCCCGAGACAAATGAATTTATAAGCTAGCTCTAAATTTATTTCTTAAATTTTCTTATTCTCTCTTTTCCTATTTTATATATTTACTATGTCGATGTCTGCTTCAGTCCTATGTTAATATTAATTTTATTTCAAAATATGCTATTTATGATTATTTTTGTGTTATTTAGTTGTTTGATAATCTATCGCTTACTAAACGAAGCAAGAAGGTAGAAGGAAGAGAGAGAAAGAAGAAGATAGATGATGATTCAGTAAATAGTTTCGAGTATTAATGATATTATATTTTATTAACGATAAAAGACGGCAGAGGTACCTGTTGATTGCAGAGGTGTTTGTAGGAGGCGTTGCAGTTGGATTAGTCGATGATAGGTAAGGATTTGATTGGGTAGGAAAAGGTATGGTGAGTTTTGGTGAGAAGATGGGAATTTTAATATGTGGGACGTTACAGACTACTTAGTAATCATTCCGTGATTAAAAGGATTCGCAGTGTTATTCACCGATATACATAGTGTACACAAGCGATTGTCTCCTGTGTCCGCAGCAAAACAGAAGCCGTGCGACAACAGCGGCCCCCAAACGGCGAGACATCACGCGACGGCACGTGGTCGCCGCGTGTGGAAGAAAAGACGAATAAACGGTCATTGTTATACACACATACCCCGAGTTATAATTATTGGAAAGAAAAGAAACCAACAACACAACACACCTTCTCCTAATAAAATTCCTGCGCCTGATTTGCCGCAAACGATAAAAGCGCAGGGTCGAATCGATAAGAAAACCGAACACGGAGGTATGACCGTTACACATTTCAATGATGCATCATTTCTGACAAACACGAAGAAACGTTTAAAATTGAATGCAGTTCCAATTAATTTCGAGAGCGAACATGTTAATGAAAATGTAAAACAAGTGAAGAAAAGGAGACATATAGAAATGGAAACTCCCTGAAGAAGTAGAAATCGGAGAGAACCCATACCAACTTGTTCGCTCCTTGGCAAAGCGAGCAAGAGGCCGGGACGGCTCAGCAATGAGCGCGGGGTTGGTCGTGAAAGGAAGATGATCGTCGCTTTGGTTTCTCGTGGATCGGTCCTCCGTTTCCTTCCTAATAAGCGTCGACGTTCGTCGAGGCGCTGGGAGGCCAATGCTCGCCAGTTCAAGCGCGAGCACCACTCGAACACGATCCCAGTTTATTATATAAAATAATACAAAATAAACTTTGACAATTCTGGTCGATTGATCGTATGAAGCGCGTCGCTCGAATCGCAATTGCGTTGAGGCCGCACTCGTAGTTCGTCTGATGAGGTCCGACCGGAGCGGTCGGGCAGCGAATTTGATAACCGAACGAACAACGGAGCGGAACGAGTTGTAAAATACTTGCGAGCGGTTCGCTTGACGAAGGATTCTGTTCGAAGCGAGGAGCCGAAAACGTTCGTCACTTCGATCTTACATTGTTTTTAGTTTTTCCGTCGCTCGGAGAAGATTGGTAACCGCTTTGCCGAAAACGTGACCATATTTGGCGGTCACATGCGGACCAAACGCGACAATAACAACGCGGTGCTCGATAGCAAACATGCACGGCGTTCTCACGTGCGAGTCACGCAGGATGTCTCGTGATATCGAGAATCCTCGATTTTGTCGACACAAAGAGCGGCGCCTTGGACGGATCGCAAACACAACTGTTCTTACAAGTCACATTTGGGAAATGAATATTAATATAGACGAGCAATCAATAGAACGATATCCACTTCGAACATATGACACATATAACATAATTAGTCTGCTAATAGTCGATAGACCTTTAAGAGAAAAGCTCGTACATCGAAGAGACGTGAGTTCGTCTTTATCGCCGAATTGAAGTGCCGTATCTCGGACAATCGCAGTCGAATGTGCTAGCAGGAAAGAGAGACAAGCTTCTCGAACGAGAAGGGTTGTGTTGTTTTTCATTATTACTTGTAATATCTGGACGCGAGTCCGTAGAAGGAATATTTGTGCGAACGCGCGTTTAACGCGTGCCGCATTCAAGAGAACAATTCATCCAACGAATAACGCCGCACGACGCATCGTGTGGAGCGTGATCACGAGTCTCTCTGGTCTTGTCTCTTCTGCCAGAACGTTTTAGAAATAGGCAAATTTTCCCGTTCGAATCTCGAACAACTACACTATCATGAAACAAGCTTCCAAAATATTTAGAGAAGGAAAAACCCAGTTCGACACAGAACATTATATTTACGTATGTTAAAATTTCGTTGTTAAAATTTCGCACTCAACAATATAAATGTAATATAACACACATGGTGTTATTATATTTATATTGTTGAGTGCGAAATTTTAATATAAATGTAATGGAACTAATGCTCTGTGCCGACTGGGAATTACCTTGATGCTCTTGTACGGATTACGAATGTACTGGGAGTACAATTAGTTCGGTCTTTTTTGTGTTAAAAAATGTTTTTATTTCAAAACANCAGATTGCCACCTGCGGAAATACTCACCTTATGTTTTGGTGGAACACAACAATTCCATCACCACTTCACGGTTATGGACAAATTGACAACACCGATTTATCATGGCATGGATTTATGGGCCCGACTTGGCATAACTCTACGACCACCGCCACCACCGACTGCAACTCGTACCCCTAGAATTGGGGAAGTCAAAGAGATCAGACAATCACCTATCACGAGTGAGAACGAACAATTACAACTCTTTTTACACCAGGAACTGGGAAAATTCGAAATCGTCTCCGGACCTACCCCGCTATTCGCCATGAGATCCACTGCGACGCGGGACGACGCCCATCAAGCAAAGTTACCGACAACGAAATCCAGCTATGCAACAGATCATTGACGAAGAAGTAAATAAAATGGAGGCCGATGGGTCATCGAACCCTCCAACAGCGCCTGGAGCTTCTCCGTGGTCTTCGTCAGGAAGGACGGCGGCTATCAGTTCTGCATAGATTTTCGAAAGGTTAACGAAGTCACGAAACGAGATGCCTATTCACTACCCGCAAATACCGCCACACTAGAGAAACTACGCGGGGCACGATACCTATCCATCTTGGATCTCAAAAATAGATATTGGCAAGTGCCACTCACCCCAGACAGCAAGGCCATCACCCGCTTTTACCGTGCCCGGGCCGAGGTCTCATGCAGTTCCGGGTTTTGCCGTTCGGATTGCATTCCGCACCCGCTACGTTTTCAACGGCTAGTGGATACCGTCCTCGGACCGGATCTCGAACCAAACATTTTGGTATACCTCGACATCATCGTCCTTTCATACCTTTCAAGAACATCTCGCTCACGGGAAGTATTTCACCGCCTAAGGGCAGCCCGGCTCTGACTAAACATTGACAAATGTAATTTCGGATGCCCCCGGTTGAAATATTTAGGCCACATCATCGACAAGGAGGGCATTCACACCGACCCCGGGAAAACCAGCGCCATTGCAACCTGGCCGGCACCGACCAACGTGAAAAAAGTAGCTAATTCCTCGACTAGCATCTAGTATCGCCGCTTCGTGCCAAATTTCTCGCAAGTCGCGGTACTGACACGTCTGACGAAGAAAAAGGAGAGATGGAAAGGGGCGACGAAGAAGAAGACGCCTTCCAAAGCCTCAAAAACGCTCTCATTACCGCATCGGTCCTGACTTGTTCCGATCTCGACCGACGATTCATTCTCCAGACGGACGCCAGCCAATGCGGCCTTGGGACCGTGCTGACCCAGGAAACCGCGGAGGGATAGAAGGTTATCGCCTACGCCAGTCGCACTTTAAACGAAGCCGAGAAAAACTATAGCGCCACCGAATTAGAGTGTTTAGCCGTGATCTGGGGCATTCGAAGGATGCGAGAATATCTCGAAAGTTACTCCTTCACCGTCCTCATCGACCACCCAGTCCCTGAAATGGCTACAAAAAATGGAATCTCCAACCGGCAGTCTCGGACGCTGGAATTTGAACTTCAGCAGTACGATTTCGAGATTCGCTATCGGCGCGGAACAAGTAAGCAAGTGGCCAATGCCTTATCACAAGAACCCGAGGTGGCCACCGTCACCACCAGGCCAGCCTGCCCATGATACGAGAACCTGAAAGCACAGGTGATCAGGCACCCCGACGAGCATCCCGACTATGCCTTACAAGGCGGCCACGTATTCCGTCATTTTCTGCACAGTTTGAATTTCCGTGAATGTCCGACCGCCTCGCAATGGAAGCGATGCCTCTCCACTCACGAACGGGCAGCAACCCTTACCAGAATGCATGACGATCTCGCAGCTGGACATCTGGGTATCGCCAAGGGTATCGACCATTACACGAATCGCCGGACAGTATTACTGGCCCGGCATGGCCCGCGACATTGCGCAGTATGTGCGAAGATGTCCCACCTATTTGGCACATAAAGCTTGCCAAAAACCCGCCGGCCTGCTGCACGCCACTGCAGTGAAGCAACCATGGGAACAGGTAACCATTGACCTTGTGGGACCATTGCCGCGATCTCGTCAAGGATACACGTGGCTACTTACCATGCAAGATCGCTTCACAAAATGGCTGGAGGTAAAAGCACTCCGAGTAGCAACAGCCTCGGCGGTCATAGCCAGCATCGTCGATACCATTATTTATCGACACGGATGCCCCGACACCATCACCTCCGACAACTGCCCACAGTTTTGTGCAAAGGAATTCAAGGAATTGCGTAAAAACTTTGGAATCCGCCACCGCACGACGCCTATCTACTCCGCAGTGCAATCCAGTGGAACGCACGAATCGCACAATGAAAATTATGATCGCGCAGTACGTCGATAAA
Organism: Harpegnathos saltator; assembly: GCF_003227715.2. Taxonomy (NCBI): domain Eukaryota; kingdom Metazoa; phylum Arthropoda; class Insecta; order Hymenoptera; family Formicidae; genus Harpegnathos; species Harpegnathos saltator. The sequence continues at coordinate 177,715 of NW_020230239.1, forward strand.
CGATATCACCGCTGGGACGAGCACTTAGCCGCCTGCGATTTGTGTATAATACCGCTCAATACGACGTTACCCAATTCAGCCCGGCCTTTCTTAATCACGGCCGAGAACTGGCCCGACCACACCGAGAAGACCGGAGGGACAAATTCCCAGTTCCACCACCCACCACCGTGGCAAAATATTGAAAGAAACCTCGTGGCTTGTGGAAATGCATCTCGCACAGGCCTTTCAAAACAAGAACACATTACAATTTACGAAGAAGAGCATTGCGGCCACAGCTCGGAGAAATCGTGTGGAAAAAGGAACACCTGCAATCGGATAAAAGCAAAGCATTCACCGCTAAATTAGCACCGAAATATATCGGGCCTCTGACCGTGAGAAAGATACATTCTCCTGTAATCGTCGACCTGCGAGACGAACGAGGTAAATATTATCGGAACATATACGTACGCGATTTACGAGCGGTAACAACAGACCAACCAAAGCCGTTTGCAACCTAACAATAGCATGCAATAATAACAATAAACAACGAACAAAAACAACGACAAGACTGACGTGTATTTCGAGACAAAGAAATGTTACCACGGCTCCCCGACGCGAAACTACAAGAACGGGAGGAACATGGCCCGCGAGAGAGTCGATATCCAGACATGGAATTGGACAATTGAATATTGAGGAGCTCGCCGAGATCCTACTGAGAACTGACGACGACGCCGCCAAAGTATGGCAACGGGTGGCCCAGAATGCCCAAGCAGCCTACACCAATACCACGCCGGCGAATGCCAACGGCAAAACGGACATTTCAGTAACACCACCCGACGTCATATGTCCCGCTGCGCCGGGACCACTGCCAGGCCCGTCCAGTGAACCTCCGCCCTTGCACCACTCTCCCGACCACCCGGGAAACAGGCATCTCGCCCCAGCAGGACCGGCCAGCACGGAAACGAGATCATCCAAAAACCGGGAACCAAATTGCGGAACCCGCCACCACGACTGCCCGGGAGCACCAATAGGCCCAGGAGAGGCCCTAAGATACGGCCGGCGCTCCCCGGATTAGTCTACTTGGCTCGTAGGCCCACCATCGCCGCCCAACGCGGGATCCGTTTGACAACGGCCCAACCGCCGAGGTAGCCAACAGCAACGGGGATCTCCATCCCCGTCATTACGTTAGATGAACAGACCATCGCACCCCCGATGACGCTCCGCAGCATGCCCTCACTCACCGACGACGAACCGAGGGCCATACCAGTAGTCCGGCCGGCGCCCATCGTGCGATCCAACGAGCCTTTTATCGGAAACATCCGCCTCGCAACGATCCCACCGACGCCTCGAGCCGAGATCCCGCCACCGATTCAACTGCCCGTACAAGGACCGGTCTTGCCACCACCGGTCGCGGTTACCTTACCAACCGGGGAACTGTGGGAAGTCCCATACTTTTCAGTAGTGGTGTCACGAAAATTTTGTCTCTGAACATCATCGGGCCGCTGGAGCCTACGCTTCCACCGGAAAGGACGTCTTCGCAGTGTAAACTGCATCGCCGAGTAAGACGTTGCACGTCCAAAAAAGGAGGGGGGGGTGATGTAACGATTCATTATATCTTTTTCGTATCGTTACGCTGGCTGCCGCTGAACATCACGCGGCAGTCAGCTGAGCGCGCACCCCCAACCGCGCTGCCACCGCGCCTCATCAAGCGCTCACCCGACCGCGGCCAAACAACAGGCAGCTACGCTCGGGAACCTTCGGCTCTTGAACGATACACGCGGCATCGCCGACAAAATAATCGGCACTAGCCACATCCTCACGATTAATTCCGATCAGAATCGGATTAATCGACGAAAAAGCAACGAAAGGAACTGAAGGCAAGCAAACACGGGTATATAATCCCGGCAGAATTTGACGAGAAGACAGTCTTCGGAGCTCCGTCTCATCAGATCGTTCCTCCTCAGAAGGATCAGAGAATCTACAGAAAGCCTCCAGCAGATCGAGTAAGTAATCTACCGCCGCAATCGTCGGCAACCACGATTACTCCTTGTCTTTGCGATCTAGAGACCGAGCGGCGAGTTTGCCGTTGCTCCGGTGTGCTTTCTGGAACGATCTCCCGTTATTGTGTCGTCTTTGCGATATAGAGATCGGACGGCGAGTTTGCCGTTGCTCCGGGGTGGTTTCCAGAACGTTCTCATAATTGGATATTTGGTTTTTTTCTCTTCCCTCCTCTCTCTCTCATATAGGATTACCGGCAACAGTGACCAGGCAGACCAGGGCGGAATCACCATCCCCGGTCCGGCGGCAGACGCTAGAAGCCCCAGCCCGCCTCGGACCGACCGGATCTCCACCCATCGCCTCTCGCTCCCCGCGTAAAATAGGAAGTACAACCCCGTCCCGGTATTTGCCTTATATTCGGCTTGATTTGCCAACGCACTAAAGATCCATGCTAATTATTTCCGTGGCTCGAGACCTAGCCGCGAGCCGTACGCCTCAGCTCGCGACCGAGTCCTGCACATAAAAACCGTGTGACGCGACACGTTTTTGCGGTGTTTCTTGTGTCCGGCAGCCAGAGACCGCGACGGCCTTTTAAATCTCGCCCGACGTACCGGCGAAATACACTAAGGATCCCCGTTTCTCGGGGCAGCCGACTACTCATCTTACGTTCATTATACATACCAGGTATGTCGGTAATTACTTTCCGGTTTTTGTAACAGATGTCACTAGCTATAAGTATGCAATGTTATGATTTGATACATATGTCATTTTATTCTACTGACATTAACCTCAAAACTACACAAGTTACGTTCCGCCAAAATAACAGCGTTATAGATTAATAATTTTTTGAAAATGTCGAGTTTTGTGCCTGAAAACGTGCATTTGCGGCACGCATTACTTTTCTTGTTTAATCAAAAGAAAAAAGCCGCTGAAAGTCATCGTTTTCTCGTAGAGACTTACGGTGAGCATGCTCCAACCATAAGAACATGTGAAACGTGGTTTCGACAATTCAAATGTGGTGATTTCAACGTTCAAGACAAAAAACGTCCTGGTAGGCCGAAAACGTTTGAAGATGCGGAATTGCAGGAGTTATTGGATGAAGACCCAACACAAACTCAAAAACAATTGGCAGAAAAGTTGAATGTGAGCTGAGTAGCAATTTGTGAACGATTACAAGCGATGGGAAAGATTCAAAAGATGGGAAGATGGGTGCCACATGAATTGAATGACAGGCAATTGGAAAATCGAAAAATCGTCAATGAAATGCTGCTTCAAAGGTATGAAAGGAAGTCATTTCTGCATCGAATAGTAACGGGTGATGAAAAATGGATTTATTTCGAAAATCCCAAGCGAAAAAAATCATGGTTATCACCTGGCGAAGGCAGCCCATCGACTGCAAGGCCAAATCGCTTTGGTCGCAAGACCATGCTCTGTGTCTGGTGGGACCAGGTTGGTGTCGTATATTATGAACTGTTGAAACCTGGAGAAACAGTTAATACTGATTGCTGCCAACAACAAATGATCAATTTGAACTGTGCATTGATCGAAAAACGTCCACAATACGCTCAAAGACATGATAAGGTGATTTTGCAGCATGACAACGCGCCGTCTCATACAGCAAAACCAGTCAAAGAAGTGTTGAAATCACTTGGATGGGAAGTTTTATCGCACCCGCCGTACTCTCCAGACCTGGCTCCATCCGACTACCACCTTTTCGCATCGATGGGGCACGCGCTTGCAGAGCAGTACTTCGCCGATTTCGAAGAAGTTAAAAAATGGCTCGATGAATGGTTTAGCTCAAAGGAGAAACAGTTCTTTTGGAATGGCATCCATAAATTGCCTGAGAGATGGGCAAAATGTATAGAATCAAATGGCCAATACTTTGAATAAATATATTTTAACTATCTATTGTAAATAACGTGTTTTCTTTAGCGAAAAAACCAGAAAGGAATTACCGACACACCTGATATATGAATCTGTATAGAAATTAGTCCCGATCAACCATTGTATATAAGCCTTGAGCCCTCCATCGCTTGGGGACTTGTTACGTCCTGGACAAGCATAGAACATGCAATGTCTAGATTTGTTTGGTTTACTTCGGATCAGCGCTGTTCTTGTCCAAATCCTTATTATTTGAATCTGTTTCCTTTGGAGGTGGGTTACTGTTAGGTTTAAAAATAATAGTATTCTCGCTAGTGTTGAATTTAACTTCAAATATATTTCCCTTTATTTCAGATTTTATTCTCGGGACCGAAGATTTAGATGGATCTGTTTTGAAAACAGCCAGGTCGAGCGTGCCTGGATTATAATAACTTTTCAACAAACGTCTAAATTGAATCCGCCGTCCGGCTCTTCTTGTTCTTTTCGGCATGAGAGATTTTTAGGTAATATTTATTTTAACAATATCTATAATAGAGTAGATAGAAGGAACGTGGTTTGAAAAATAAAAAGGCGAATGGTGCTCGTGGTTCAAGCACAACACTCTTAAAGTAAGGAAGAGAAGAACTGTGCTCGTGGTTCAAGCACTGCGTTCTGGGAAAAAAGGGAGGAATGGTGCTCGTGGTTCAAGCACAACACTCTTAAGGTAAAGAAAAGAAGAACGGTGCTCGTGGTTCAAGCACGGCGTTCTGGAAAAAGAATGAAGATGATAAGAGGGAAGAGAGGTAAAGAAATCTGTACACACATATATATATATATATTATGAAATTACTCTATATTGTTTAAAAATTCATACACTAAATTTAATGTAGTTAATAGCTGGCTCAATACTTATTCAAGTAAAAGAAATGTTTCTCTATAATATCATTATGAGGAAAAGAGGCTCGTTCGACCTTTAATGATTTGGATTTTACGTCTTAACAAACGTCTTAGCATTTGCAGACGGAGTCCCAAGAACAATAATCTTTAATACCGACCTTTTGATTCCAGGCTCAAGACCCCTTGGCAATCGGCTAACAAGAAGTTCAGCGAAAGATTGTCTGTTGGCTAATTGGAGGCTAACAAGAGACTGCCTAGAGACTGACGAGAGACTGCCTAGAGACTGACGAGAGACTGCCTAGAGACTGACGAGAGACTACCTAGAGACTGCCGAGAAACTGCCTAGAGACTGACTAGCGCGCGAAAAGCCGAGCCCTTTTTATACCCAAGCCCGACACTATGGATATCAATTGAGCGTCTTTTCCTAATTCACCCTTCATTATTTATTGGTTAAAAAATATAAAAATGTTATTATCTAGTAATTAAAATTATACTTAATCATATGTAGCGTTTAGTAATTCAGTTGTCTCGTTGTTGGCTGATTTATTAATAAAATTGTTTTACTAAGAAATGGAAATGTTGTTATTGATTTTGTTTCGTATGGAAGAAGCGAGTGCGTGAACTCTGTGTATAAAAACAAACTCTCGAGATAATCTAAATTTCACATTTCTGGAAGTTTCTCGAGAGGATGGCTTGATTTGCAAGAAGTGCTAATATTGACGCTTCGATGTCACATTCCGAGTTGTTGTTGTTCCATTTCTTATGAACAGCTAACAATGTAAACTAGTTGGCCGAGCCTAGCTCGTGTAAATTCGTCAAAACAATAGCATCCAATGCTGATTGGAATACTGATTAAAAACTCGAGCACAAGACATTGTTTTCTTTCATGTGACATCGAAGGACGGTCGTATTCGTTACTCTTCAAGTCTGAACGTGAATCCAGATTAAACCAATCCCGCTCGAACACGGTTGGTTTTTCGCGAACTATAAATATTAAGGCTAAGGCGATCCGAGGAGACAACGTCGTCATTCTTTACACAAGTCCGGTACACCGCAGCACTAAGTTAGGTGTCTCCCACTCTCTATACGGATTCTCGCAAGAGACTCACTTTTTTTGTTGATTATATAAACGAGCTGTTTTTAAGAAAACAAATCTAGTGATTTGAAACTCCTGTACCGTATCCAAACGCATTTTATCGCAACTTTCTGTCGCGTGGGAATCAGCGACATTTTATTGCACGTGTCTAACGTTCACCACTTTGCAACCGATCAACGAAGAGCTTCTGTTTCAACGCAGCGAAGAAGCCCATTATCATCATTAAATTCGAGGCAAGAAGGTAACGTCTGATACAGATTTCTTTTGGTATAATATAAGAATTTGGAAACTTAAAAGAATTATTTCATTCGGGCGTAGTAATCATTAAAGTTAAATAATACGAATAGATCCTCTTACAATTCTAAAGCGCATATACATTAGGATAGGCGGTTTGACAATAATATTTGAGGAATTATTTGCGAAATATGATGGCAATTATTTAATATCATTTAAAAAGAAGAAAAATAGAAGAAAGAAAGGGAATTATTTTCCTCTTCGAGTTTTTATTTCAGGTCTTTGTTTAATTCGCAATACGTGGGACAGCTATCACTCGATGATATCTATAACATAAACACATTCCAATATGTGCGCGGCTGTGCCCGAACGAAATCGTTCTTAGTCCCCGAGACAAATGAATTTATAAGCTAGCTCTAAATTTATTTCTTAAATTTTCTTATTCTCTCTTTTCCTATTTTATATATTTACTATGTCGATGTCTGCTTCAGTCCTATGTTAATATTAATTTTATTTCAAAATATGCTATTTATGATTATTTTTGTGTTATTTAGTTGTTTGATAATCTATCGCTTACTAAACGAAGCAAGAAGGTAGAAGGAAGAGAGAGAAAGAAGAAGATAGATGATGATTCAGTAAATAGTTTCGAGTATTAATGATATTATATTTTATTAACGATAAAAGACGGCAGAGGTACCTGTTGATTGCAGAGGTGTTTGTAGGAGGCGTTGCAGTTGGATTAGTCGATGATAGGTAAGGATTTGATTGGGTAGGAAAAGGTATGGTGAGTTTTGGTGAGAAGATAGGGAATTTTAATATGGTGGGACGTTACAGACTACTTAGTAATCATTCCGTGATTAAAAGGATTCGCAGTGTTATTCACCGATATACATAGTGTACACAAGCGATTGTCTCCTGTGTCCGCAGCAAAACAGAAGCCGTGCGACAACAGCGGCCCCCAAACGGCGAGACATCACGCGACGGCACGTGGTCGCCGCGTGTGGAAGAAAAGACGAATAAACGGTCACTTGTTATACACACATACCCCGAGTTATAATTATTGGAAAGAAAAGAAACCAACAACACAACACACCTTCTCCTAATAAAATTCCTGCGCCTGATTTGCCGCAAACGATAAAAGCGCAGGGTCGAATCGATAAGAAAACCGAACACGGAGGTATGACCGTTACACATTTCAATGATGCATCATTTCTGACAAACACGAAGAAACGTTTAAAATTGAATGCAGTTCCAATTAATTTCGAGAGCGAACATGTTAATGAAAATGTAAAACAAGTGAAGAAAAGGAGACATATAGAAATGGAAACTCCCTGAAGAAGTAGAAATCGGAGAGAACACCATACCAACTTGTTCGCTCCTTGGCAAAGCGAGCAAGAGGCCGGGACGGCTCAGCAATGAGCGCGGGGTTGGTCGTGAAAGGAAGATGATCGTCGCTTTGGTTTCTCGTGGGATCGGTCCTCCGTTTCCTTCCTAATAAGCGTCGACGTTCGTCGAGGCGCTGGGAGGCCAATGCTCGCCAGTTCAAGCGCGAGCACCACTCGAACACGATCCCAGTTTTATTATATAAAATAATACAAAATAAACTTTGACAATTCTGGTCGATTGATCGTATGAAGCGCGTCCGCTCGAATCGCAATGCGTTGAGGCCGCACTCGTAGTTCGTCTGATGAGGTCCGACCGGAGCGGTCGGGCAGCGAATTTGATAACCGAACGAACAACGGAGCGGAACGAGTTGTAAAAATACTTGCGAGCGGTTTCGCTTGACGAAGGATTCTGTTCGAAGCGAGGAGCCGAAAACGTTCGTCACTTCGATCTTACATTGTTTTTAGTTTTTCCGTCGCTCGGAGAAGATTGGTAACCGCTCTTGCCGAAAACGTGACCATATTTGGCGGTCACATGCGGACCAAACGCGACAATAACAACGCGGTGCTCGATAGCAAACATGCACGGCGTTCTCACGTGCGAGTCACGCAGGATGTCTCGTGATATCGAGAATCCTCGATTTTGTCGACACAAAGAGCGGCGCCTTGGACGGATCGCAAACACAACTGTTCTTACAAGTCACATTTGGGAAATGAATATTAATATAGACGAGCAATCAATAGAACGATATCCACTTCGAACATATGACACATATAACATAATTAGTCTGCTAATAGTCGATAGACCTTTAAGAGAAAAGCTCGTACATCGAAGAGACGTGAGTTCGTCTTTATCGCCGAATTGAAGTGCCGTATCTCGGACAATCGCAGTCGAATGTGCTAGCAGGAAAGAGAGACAAGCTTCTCGAACGAGAAGGGTTGTGTTGTTTTTCATTATTACTTGTAATATCTGGACGCGAGTCCGTTAGAAGGAATATTGTGCGAACGCGCGTTTAACGCGTGCCGCATTCAAGAGAACAATTCATCCAACGAATAACGCCGCACGACGCATCGTGTGGAGCGTGATCACGAGTCTCTCTCGGTCTTGTCTCTTCTGCCAGAACGTTTTAGAAATAGGCAAATTTTCCCGTTCGAATCTCGAACAACTACACTATCATGAAACAAAGCTTCCAAAATATTTAGAGAAGGAAACAACCCAGTCGACACAGAACATTATATTTACGTATGTTAAAATTTCGTATGTTAAAATTTCGCACTCAACAATATAAATGTAATATAACACACATGGTGTTATTATATTTATATTGTTGAGTGCGAAATTTTAATATAAATGTAATGGAACTAATGCTCTGTGCCGACTGGGAATTACCTTGACTGCTCTTGTTACGGATTACGAATGTACTGGGAGTACAAATTAGTTCGGTCTGTTTTTTGTGTTAAAAAATGTTTTTATTTCAAAACAAAATGAATGAACAGATCAATTAAAGTATTTTCCATCGCTGGCTACTACTTTCTCTCATTTCTCAGGCAATTTTCGAATTCCATCTCGAAAAAATGACTCGTCTTTTGAAGCGATCCAAGTTTAGAGCCAATTTTCGATTTCTGCGAAAGAAGTAAATCGGTGACCTGCCAAATCGTGCTGCATCCTTCGGAACAACCAGTAATCAGAAGGAGCAATGTCCGGAGAATACGGCGGGTACGGTAAAACATCCCATTTGAGCGTTTCCAAATATTTTTTTACGACTTTTGCGACATGAGGCCGAGCGTTGTCATGAAGAAGAATAACTTTATCATGTCTTTGCTCGTATTCCGGCCGTTTTTCTCGCAATGCACGATTGATTCAAACGAATCAATTGTAGCCGATACCGATCGCCCGTAATGGGATCTCCAGGTTTCAGCAGCTCATAGTAAACAACCCTTTTGGTCCCACCAGATACAGAGCATGATCTTCGAACCATGTATGTTCGGCTTTGGTGTTGATGTTGAGGTCGATGGCAACAATTGACCGGGCTTGGTGTAGTATTTTTTTTTCTTGGGGTTGTCGTAGAATATCCACTTCTCATCTCCAGTTACAATCCGATGCAAAAAACCTTTTCTTTGTTGCCTTTGAATCAGCTGCTCGCAAGTGAAAAATCGCCTTTCAATGTCGCGGTTTCAGTTCATAAGGCACCCAATTTCCTTGTTTTTTAATAAATCCCATGTCTCTCAATCGTACGGAAACGGTTTGTTGAGTCACTCCCAATGATTCTGCAAGCTCCTCTTGCGTTTGACTCTGATCTTCTTCGAGTAATGCCTCTAATTCTTTGTCCTCGAAATTTTTTGGCTGTCCAGATATAAAGGTCATTCTACAATGAGGTTGTAGTAGTATGCAGTAGGCAAATTGACCAATCACAGTCGATTATTCTTCGATCGTAAAGAGAACAATCGATCGTGATTGGTCAATTTGCATACTGCATATTACTACAACCTCATTGTAGAATGACCTTTACGATACATCATATCGTTACGCTGACTGCCGCTGAACATCACGCGGCAGTCAGCTGAGCGCGCACCCCCCTACCCGCGCTGCCACCGCGCCTCACCAAGCGCTCGCCCAAGCCTAGCCGACCACACGGCAGTGATGTTCGAGAACAATCGGCCGCCAAGCCAAACTCGCGGCACCGCCGAGAGGAAAGAAAAAATATCCTCGGCGAGCGCCGCATAATCACGATTAATTCCGACCGAAATCGGATTAATCGCCGAAGAATCAGCGAAAGGAACCGAAGACAAGAAAACTCGGGCATATAATCCCGGCAGATTTTGACAAGAGGACAGTCTTCGGAGAGTCTTCGGAGAGTCTTCGGAGTTCCGTTTCATCGGATCATTCTTCCTCAGAAGGATCACAGAATCTACCGAGCGCTTCCTGCAGAACGAGTAAGTAATCTACTAGGCCGCAGTCGCCGGCAACCGCGGTTACTTTCCGTCTTTGCGATATCGAAGATTTGAGAGATTGAACGGTGAGTTTGCCATTACTCCGGTGTGTTTTCCGGAACGATATCCCATTCTTGTGCCGTCTTTGCGATACAGAGATCGAACTGCGAGTTTGTCGTTGCTCCGGTGTGTTTTCCGGAACGATTCTCATTTTGTGCCGTCTTTACGAGCTAGAGATCGAACGGCGAGTTTGTCGTTGCCCCGGTGTGTTTTCCGGAACGATTCTCATTTTGTGCCGTCTTTGCGATACAGAGATCGAACGGCGAGTTTGTCGTTGCTCCGGTGTATTTTCCAGAACGATTCTCATTCTTGTGCTGCCTGTGCGATATAGAGATCGAACGGCGAGTTTGCCATTGCTCCGGTGTGTTTTCCGGAACGATTCGCATTTTGTGCCGTCTTTGCGATTTGGAGATCGAACGGCGAGTTTGCCGTTACTCCGGTGAATTTTCCGGAACGCTCTCCTAAATATATTTTTTTTCCTTCTCTATTTCATATAGGACTCAGAGCAAGTAAGGATACAGGGGCGTAAAGAATCCTCACCCGCACACACCGGCCGTCCGACGCGGCCGCCGGCCCAGAGTAATCCCATCGGAACAAGCGCATCGCGCCTTCCAAAATCGACCGACGACCGCAGCTAATAGGACCAGGGGATCCCGCCCTATAGGCATTGCGAACCTCCCCCCTTCGTCGCGAATAAAGAAAAGAAACGAACCGAATCATTACGGCGTGTCGAAAACAAGTGCGAGCCTTACGCCCGACGCATGGCTGAACTATTATGCACGCACCGCAAGGCGATAACGCGGCTCGACGCGACACGTTTTTGCGCACCTTCTTCTATCTGGTGACAACCAGCCGAGACGAATACACGGTCTTTAAATCCGCCTAAAGTCCGCGACGACGACCGCTTTAAAATCTCTATTTCTGCCGACCGTCCGGACCCTCCCTAGCGATTCTTTGTCTATCAACTGTAAATCCTCTGTATTAAAATAATTACTTCTGATACGCTCAAACTAAGTCGGTAGTCACGCATCAGATAAGAACCACCGTCTCGTGAATCCGACCTTTCCCAGCAACAGCGATCATAAGCGAAACAAAGCCGCGCGTCAAAACATCATCCAAACAGTGGGGACCTAGCGCAACAACACGCTGTCGTTACGTGATTAAAGCATTAAAATAAAGCATCACATTCTACAAACACCGACCGACTTCGATTATTAACCAAGATCACCTTCTCCTAATAAATGTCTGCGCGCGATTCACTACAAACGATCGCCAGCGCAGGGCCGGATCGAGAAAGAAATTGAACCCGGAGGCGCGACCGTTACATGGCGATCCTGCCAGGATCCGGCAATTAGGAGAAGGAATTCAGAATATACTGACAAGTAACATTACCCAACTGATACTCACCGATTTGAATGAAACTTAACATACTTATTAAACACCGAAAAATATTAAATATGTGTTTTTTTGTTTCGGCTAAATATGCTTTTTAGGGGTAGAAAGCACCTCTCAACCCTTGGAGGTGGAAATAGTTATGGCTAATTATTTCTGAAACGATACATTTTCTGAAAAAAAAGTACTTAGGACCAAAGTTGTAGAGTTCAAAGTGATGCACTTGATGGCGACTTAGAAATCGACCTTGAGGTCGATTTTCAAGGTCAATTAAGTTTGGAAATAATTAGCCGTTGCCGGACTTTGACCACATCCTGTATCTATAATCAGTAATTTTATGTGTTGACTAAATCTGTCTTCAGAATTGATTTGTTGCGTTATTTTCCTAAAAAAAGAAAAAACCTGACGTAATGGGAAAATAGGCGCAAATTTATAGAAAAAATAAGGAGAAAAAAGTTTTGTAAGTTCAGAATAGAAGTAAAGATAAGAAAACAAAATGTCACTCTAATTGTAAATTCAATATTACCTTCATGCTATATTAGAAATTTTCAAATTTTTTTAAATTTTTATTGCTACTTTGGAGTTATCCACAATACCTTTTATTCTTTATTTTGTATTAGGATTTCATTCGGACATGATCAATTATTATTTTCCCGACTGTCGTTGAGCAAGCATTTTCCAAAATTACTTCTTGATCACTTATTTGCTTTGAGCTATCTTGCTCGTGAATTTCGTTCGAATATACCATCAACCATCATTTTCACATCTGTACTTGGGCGAGTGTTCATTGTTTATAGTTTTACGTCAATTGTTCTTACGACTGTTGTTTCTTGTGAATGTTTTCAAAATTCTTTCGGAAAGTATTTATTGCAAGTACTTTTCCATCATTTGTTCCTACGACTATTTTTTATGTTAATTTCATTTAGGCTTATACAATCATAAACTCTGCTTTCTATGAATTTATTTTGAATCTCTGTTATAATATTATTAAAGCATTGTTAATCTGTAAAATTTCATAATGTCATTAAACCTAAAAAATATTTTAAAGTTATTATGCCTCCCTTTCGAGGACTCAGTGTACAATATAGAATCTAGAATAACAGATGAAGAAAGATCAATCGCTTCTCAACTTGCAGATTTGATAAAAGACGCTATCAATTTTGATATATTTAAAGAGACTTATGATACTTTGAACTGTACTGATGCTAGTGTGATTCCTGATGCTGTTTTAGTTGAAGACAATTCAGAAGATGTTTCGGAAGTTGTGCAAGACGATACAAAATTCAGAGAAATTGTAGACATTGATTATTAGAAGAGAGAAATTGAATTTTAGCGATCTGGACAAAAGAAAAGAAGGAATATAGAATCAGTTAAAAACCGATTTAAGAAAGTTATAAATGTAACACAATTGTACCGATGGGAAGCACAAGTTGCTGAGGGTGGGTCAAGGACTGATAAATTGTTATATATCTCTCAATACGTTCTAGAACAATTTAACAGTGCATCTGATCGAAATCTACCCATTTACGATTTAGATCTACAGAGATGGGTCTTGAAAGCAAAACAGGTAGTTCATTTGCCTTCTCAATTATTTACGGCTTCATCAAAATGGATACACAACTTTAAAATACAACATGATATTGTTTCAAGAAAAATAAATAAATTTGTGACATAAGCGCATATTTTAAATAAAGCAGAACTATTGGAACAATCTTCCAATTATGTGAGTCAAGTTAAACTAGAGATAGGCTTGCTAGGAACAGCAAACGTTTACAATTCAGATCAATCAACGTTCAATTTGGAAACATCTCTTATACAACTATGATATTAACCTACATTTAAGGAATAACATTCTCAAAATTCAATCATTAATCCACAATCAATTCTCATCACCCCGATTCCAAAACATGATTAAATATGCCTGGTGGAAAAGTGGATATATTGAAGAAAAACTAGATAGATGTGAAACGCCTGTTGATTTCTGTTTAAAGAATTGCGGGACAGTCTGCAAAATCTGCAATAACATTGCATTAATAAAATGTGCGTGGTGTACTAACTCTCTGTGTATGGAGCATTTTCTTGCGAAAGAAGATAAAGTTATTCCTCATTATTGCCATGAATATAAAGAATAATGCCAATTATCATGGAATTTATACTCATAGACTATGAAAAGAAATTATGAAATCTTGCCTTCACTGGCTGGATTTCGCTCACATCTTGCCTTCACTGGCTGGATCTCGACCATATCTTGTCTTCACTGGCTGGATCTCGATCACATCTTGCCTTATTTGAATGAATAATTAACTTTCAATTCCTTTATTGATCGAATTATTGACTGATCTTGCCTTAATTAGTTGGATCAATGAACAATTTTAAATTGCAGAGGCTTGTTTTATTTACAAACCACCAATGTTCTGAATGTAAATTTTTACGTTCTATCGATTCTCGGGATGAAAAGTAAACTTCTCCCTTTGAAAAACATGAAATGATTTTCAAATGATCTTGAAAATCGACCTCAAGGTCGACTTCTAAGTCGCCATCAAGTGCATCACTTTGAACTCTACAACATTGATCCTAAGCACTTTTTTCAGAAAATATATCGTTTCAGAAATAATTAGCCATAACTCTTTCCACCTCCAGGGGTTGAGGGGTGCTTTCTACCCCTAAAAAGTGTATTTAGCCGAAAAAAAAACACGTATTTAATATTTTTCGGTGTTTAATAAGTATGTTAAGTTTCATTCAAATCGGTGAGTATCAGTTGGGTAGTATTACTTGTGAGGCGGCTATGTGTGCGTACGTGGTGGGGGAAATAAAAAAAAAGTCGTGGGTACTGGCATCGTAGTTCATGTGCACGGTTATATAGAGGGCGCCTCACACTGGACTCGGCTAGTGACCCTCAAATACACGGTCTTACATACAGGCAGAGAGAAACCTGAGAGCGGCCACCGGGCAAAAGCATATGTCTGTTCTGATACGCCCCCTGAGAAAATAGACGTCAACTAACTTGATGTCTCGGTAATGATACGAGGTTTATGTCTGTGATTTGAGTCTGGTTAATGTCCGAGCTACTAAAACAGACTATAGTGAAAATGATATATATATATATATGAGTAAGAGAAGGATAACAATTGAATCGCTGACTTTGTCTCACCATTAGTGAGCAGACACGCGACACAGGCACAAGTAATGCTGGAAATTCTTAGGCGCACGGTCGACGCTTACCCCCACCACTCGATTTTCTCTGTTTTCTCACGTGCTTGGCGCACTGAGCGAGATTGAGACAGCCCGTTTATGCTCGCCTTGTCGCACTCTGAGCAAAACAGCTTACTCATGATCAGTGAAAGCAGATTTCAACCTAGCGGCTCTGCGACTCACGGTGGAAGGGGAAACGCACAACGAAAGCCGCATACATGTGGCAAATGTATATACGTGGCTTTCGTTAGTATGCGTTTCCCTTTCGACCGTGGCACAGTGGGCCAGAATATTTCTAAATGTGACCAAAAGTCAATATCCGCATTGATCTAAAATAAAGTTATTATTGTATTTAAAATGTTTGAAAATAGTTATAAGAGAAATGTTATGTTGATTGGATTGTTTTTGTATTAGTCTTAATAGGATGAAATTATAAAATACATTAACATTCTTTTTCATTTTCTTTACTTTATCGTTCATATATTAAACAATTATATATTATTTTTTGGACCTTTAGTTAACGAATATGATGAGCGAAGATTAAGAATGAAAAATATATAAAATTGGAGGAAATAAAAATAAATTATAATATATTACATTCTCTTTTATTGCATTATTATAAGTATATTAATCATAACTACTCATTTCCGATTTACTATTCCCCGTAATTCCACTTTCAAGAAAGAGCATTCTAAGTTATATATGCTGTTTATGATATATATTTTAAGAAAAAGTTTTTGCTACTTTTTGCTACTTTTGTTACATAACGTAAGCAAATGTAAACAAATGATCGCCTATATCTAAAGGTTCGTACTGACTTGCTGATTAATATCGCAGTGTAACAGTATGGGCTTTTAGATGATAGGCGATGACTTGTTTACATGAGTTTGCTTACGTTATGTAACAAAAGTAGCAAAAAGTAGCAAAAACTTTTTCTTAAAATATATATCATAAACAGCATATATAACTTAGAATGCTCTTTCTTGAAAGTGAAATTACGGGGAATAGTAAATCGGAAATGAGTAGTTATGATTAATATACTTGTAATAATGTAATAAAAGAGAATGTAATATATTATAATTTATTTTTATTTCCTCCAATTTTATATATTTTTCATTCTTGATCTTCGCTCATCATATTCGTTAACTAAAGGTCCAAAAAATAATATATAATTGTTTAAAATATGAACGATAAAGTAAAGAAAATGAAAAAAAGTGTTAATGTATTTTATAATTTCATCTTATTAAGACTGATACAAAAACAATCCAATCAACATAACATTTCTCCTATAACTATTTTCAAACATTCTAAATACAATAATAACTTTATTTTAGATCAATGCGGATATTGACTTTTGGTCACATTTAGAGATATTCTAGCCCACTGCGTGTGGCCGCGGAGCCGCTAGGCTGAAATTGCTATCACTGATTATGATCGCCTTGTTGCGCGCTGACAAGGAAAAAGTCGGGGCCGTCCTTCATTGATTTTGATGGGCATTGGATATTTTATACAGCATCAAAAAGCATTAGATACATATTCTTTTATGTGCTTATCTCGATGTTTAGAGGTCGAAACTCTTTGAAAAAAACGGACTTTTTCGTTTTTATTTAATATCTCTTAAAATATGAAGTATATGAAAAAGTCTTTCAGACAAAAGTTTTATAGTATTTTATACTCTTTCCACCGGTCTATTCAAATGTTTCAAAATGCAATATTTTACCCCCTCCTCCTCCTTCCTCTCCATTACCTTTGCAAATTTTTAAGTTTTTATAAGGACAAAAATTTAAGAGCATTTAATATCGAATCCATCGATATACAGACTGTCTTAAAAATACCGAACCCCCCGAATAATTTTGCAGGATTAAGTTTTCATGAAAAACTTTAAATATAAAAGTTGTAGAAAATTGAGCAACGGACTTGATGGTGACCTTGAATTTGATCTTGGCCATGACCTTCAAGGTCATTTGGAAGTCAACTTGAAAAATTTAAATGGGAACCCTTATTTTTTATTACACTGTTTTTTTCTACCAATTAATTTGAACAACTGTTGTCTAAGACATTCTTTTATTTGCCTAATATTTGTTGAGATATTTGAGGAAAAACTAGATAACTTTTGCAATATTTAACTTACGATATCTTGCTATTTGTCGAAAGAAAAAGTGGTACTAGACTTTCTTGCTTTATTTAGTTTCAAGAATATATTATTATAATAGTGCCCTAACTTTTGTTAATTTAATAATTTTGAAATTTCCAAAGGTCGATAAGTTAACAAAAGTTAGGGCACTATTATAGTAATATATTCTTGATAATAAATAAAGTATAAAAGTCTAATACTATTTTTTCTTTCGACGAATTGTTACCGAGATATTGTAAATTAAATGTTGAAAGTTACCAAGTTTTCCTTAAATATTTCAAAAAATATTAAGGAAATAAAAAATAATTTAGACAAAAGTTGTTAAAATTAATTGGTAGAAAAAGAAGATATAATGAAAAATTGAGCTTTCTATTAAAGAAAATTAAATTGACCTTCAACTGACCTTGAAAATACCCTCCAAATAAAAAACTAATAATGCCAGTCTCTTTCCCCTTCGAAATCATGGAACACATGTTTTAGCTTATTTTTATCTTTCATAATTTTCGAGAATTTTTACCTGTTACGTTTGAAATTTAACACCCTATATAGTACTAACAACGTGCCTACAACCCTGTACAAAATGCTTCAGTATGCTTACAAATATACAAGATCTGTTTTGACATGCCTACAACTTCGATATTTCGGCCAGCGCTTCAATTCGTATATTCATTTAGTCATTGCCCTTAATTTTGTTGTGTCATTCAGTTTTTGTGCTTTTATACAAGAAGACTCTTCCGAACTTTCGCAGGACTGTAAATCTTGCATATAGCATTATACGGCTGCGGAACTAATTATGAAAAAACTTATATTCAACTTGAAGTAGCATCTTACAAGAGAAGGGTCTGACGTATAAATATAATTTTTAGCTGCATCTCATAGCGATAAGTATTCATGCACATTAGTATTAGGTAAAAGTATAATGAATAAGAAAATTTTGTTCGCGAGAAAATGAAAAATAAAAATTCAGAAGGCCTTATAACCAATTTAAATAAAGCGTTCAAGGAGCGCATGGAGGAGCGGGAAGGTATGTCTGTGAAGTTAACACGTCAAACTATCAATATGAAAAAAACAAGTAGAGTTCTAATAGCGCTTTTGATAGTTCTACAGTTTCTCTATAACGAAAAAAAAAATAGTTCTGCAACAATACACTCAAAAAATAAAAAATAAGTACAACGTGCTAGGTTCGCACAGTTACCACGTCGCTTCTTTCTCTAACGTACAAGAAGCAATCATAATTGCACTATCCGTAGATTTTTATCCAAAAAATGAGTTTTTTCCCACTGTGCGCCGTTCCGCGCTTAGCGGCCGAGGTGACGATCACAGCTGTGTGAAGTTGGCCCCCCGACCACCGAGAATTTAATTTTGACCATTGCCATTCGTTTGATAGTCGTTTGATAGCGTTTGGTAGTCTATTCCTAACGTTTGGTAGTCAAAAGTGCAATAGTTCTCACAAAAAATAAAAATTATATGTGAAGTTGGCCCCGCCGCCTTGAAAATCGGTTTCCACGGTGTCCTGGATAATTTTGACCATTACCAATCGTTTGGTGGTCGTTTGGTAGCGTTTGGTAGTCTATTCCCAACGTTTGGTAATCAAAACTGCAATAGTTCTCGTATAAAATTATAATGTGAAGTTGGCCCCCCCGGTTCGAAAATCAGTTTCCATGGCATCTTGACCATTACTATTATATCATAATTTTAACCATTACTAATCATTTGGTAGTCGTTTAACTGTTTTATAAGTAAAAATAATTTTTTTTCATCAACTTTTGTAATTCTCATTAAAACCTCTATTTTCATTACGACTACAATTTCGATTATCGTTCGTGATGAAATAAACATAAAATAGCCTCCATTAAACCATAATTACTAAACTATAGAGGTTTACCCATCCCCACTCTTTCGTCATGTCACAGATAATCCTAACGCACTTAACGTAGGTATGGTTATTATATTATATGATCGTGGTAGCAGCATTTTAGTTTGTTAGTTTCAAAGAAAATACTTTTTTATATAAGTTATGTTTAATGCTTACCTCGATAATTGATGTTTATAATCAAACTGACATTTAAATTCGATTTTACATCTCACATATAGTCAATGAAAACCACTTGAAGCCGCTAAATAGACGCCACTGGGATTCACGGTGATGTCAATACCCTTTTTTGTCAATGCATCTTCTGCCCAGAAATTCGCCAATAAGCAAATCTTTATAGTTTAGTAACTTCGCATTAAACAAATGATTATAATGAAAATTATGTATATTATGAAAGGATGCCGCGGGAAGTGCTTTTTTAAACTTGGCAAGCTAACCTAACACTCGCAAATTCGATTTTCATTAATAATTACTATTATTTTCTATGAAACGTCAGGAATTGATTATCAACCGTAAAAATACGACCATCAAAAAATTTGTCACAATGAAAGTTACATAAAATGTTGCGACAAGGGAATGTCGCGTAACATTTTTTAAACTTAGAAAGCTAGCTTCACAAATGCAAACTTTTTTACTAATAACGAAAACAATTTTGACTATCAAACGTTGGGAATGGACTACCAAACGCTACCAAACGAGCACTAAACGATTGGTAATGGTCAAAATTATCCAGGACATCGTAGAAACCGATTTTCGAGCGGGGGGAGGCAACTTCACATTATAATTTTGTGCGAGAACTATTGCAGTTTTGATTACTAAACGTTGGGAATGAGCTACCAAACGCTATCAAACGAATGGCAATGGTCAAAATTAAATTCTCGGTGGTCGGGGGGCCAACTTCACACAGCTGACGATCACGGGCCGCTAAGATCCATCGCTATATAAGAAATCAGCTGGAGCGCATCTTTGTGTCATATTATCATTAAACACACATAAACATATATATTTTAAGGTAATTATTAAATGAGGAAAAAATTTTAATAATTTCCCGACAATAGTTGTCGCGAGCATTTTTGGTCTGTCTGTGTAGCCGCCGCAGCGTATATGTCATTGACCGGCCGGTCATCCTCGCGTACCGCTTACGCGTCGCACGATATCGATATCGTCGTTAAGTCTAAGAAGTTCGGCGGATCCTTTTAGTTTTAGATCATCAAAATACAAGCGCAAAAATATAGAACGGCGAGGATTTATAACCGCAGTAAGTTAGGATGACATTTAACCCTTTGTGGTCGATGCCGCCACAGTGGCGGCATTCGCAAGTCGTCATAGAAGTCGGTGCCGCCAGGCTGGCATTCATGATCGCCTGGCACGCGGCACGGCGAACGAGGCTAGCGATAATGAAAGAAAACTATCCTCCCGATGCTAGATTCAAACGTTTAGATCAACTTACAGATATTAATGTTTATCGATCTCTTCGAAATCTGCCGACCGCAAAGGATTAATCAATTTCATTAATTTAATTAATAGAATAAAAAATGCGTATCCTTGTACTTCGTGTGCGTACTCTTATCTCATAGGTCCAAGAGTACGCATTTGCAGCATTTCATATTGTTAATTATTTGAAGCACTATTAATTCAATTATATCAATTTCAATTTTTAGTAGTGTCAGACAGCAGATAACACTTCATATTCAGTGTTAGTTTGGAGTAAGTATGTCGTATCGTTACAAATTGTACAGTGTACAATTAATTAAATGTAAAAAATGCGTACTATTATCCGCATTTCCTCTATATAGAAAATTATTATTGCAGAAAGATCTACCTGTATTAAGTATCCATATATTATATCTTGCATCCTTCTGCATTGGGAATTTGAATAATCGTTTTCCAGTTGATTTTCCATTCTGACAATCTTTATACATGTACCTGTTATAAAAGCTATCTTCTAGAGTCAACATAGTCTTTATATTTTTATTTGCAATGCAATGCAAAAAATAATTTTAGATATGTGAGAAAAAATATGTAAAAAGTAAGAAACTAAAAATGACAGAATAAAGAGAAAAATGGAAAAAGGAAAAAAAAGCAACACGTAAAAGGAAAAAAAAGAATGAATAAATGAACCAATACAATGAAGATACACACCAATACAGGCGTATACAAATATATTTATTAATAATGGTATTGGGCAAAAAACCGTAATACGTGTTGCAAAAGAGACAGATCGTGTAGATCTGAGAGATCATTTAGAAACAAATGTTGTAAAACACTAATCTCACGAAGGAAAAAAAGACTGCAGCTCAGGTCAAAATACTTATCACAAAGCACGAATAGCGAAGCACTGCTATAACAAACGTTATTGTGAACCTCGCGACGCAGATTGACTATTCTCGGCGACAGAGTCGCTAAACAGCAGTGCTATAGCGCTTCTTTTGTTTCAAATCGTCAAGCGAATGATAAAAACAACGCTTGTAAAGTTTATTGACAATTTTTATACAAGTTAACTGTGGTGAAAAAAGTTGTGTTAATGTAAATAACTCGTGCATGAATTCACATGACATAAATTATGTGGATTCGACATGGATAGCTTTTATAACGTATGTTTTTTTGTCGTTGTTTATACCGTGCTCCTATACGATTTATTTGTTTCAGAAAACGCGCGCACGTACGCGCAATCATAAACAATCCGCAGCTATGTGCCTAGCGTGCTGCATATGTTTTCCAGCTAGTTGGTGTCAGTAGATGTCAGTTGCTTAGTAGGTGTTAAACAGTGCATATACGAGGATGTCGGCGAATGAGGTAAATATATATTTAACCGTTAAATATTAATTATATACAGGGTGTTTGAAAGCTTATCATGCAGACGAAAGTTGGAGATAGATTGGGTGTAGCCGAGAAGAAAAGTCATGTACCATAATGTCAAATTGCCAATAGTTATCGAGTTATTAATTAAAACATGTGAGCCAACGAGCGCGTAGAGAGCGGAGGGCTACCGCAGTAAGCACGTAGACATTTGATACAGGCGGAGTCAGCGAGTGACGGTAGGCGAGCGCGCGCGGCGAGGGGCAACGTAAACAACAAGAGGCGAACGCGCGCAACGAGGAGCGAGCGAGCGCGAATGACGAGGAGCAAGCGAGCGCAAGCGACAAAAGGCGAGCGAGCGCGGCGAAGAGCGAGAGAGCGCGAACAACGAGGAGCGAGCGAGCTATAAGGAAAAAGCTATAAAGAAAAAGCTCGCTCGCTCTTCGTCGCGCGCGATCGCCTCTTGTCGCTTACGTTGTCCCTCGCCGCGCGCGCTTGCCTACCGTCACTCACTGACTCCGCCTGTATCAAATGTCTACGTGTTTACTGCGGCCGCCCTCCGCTCTCTACGCACTCGTTGGCTCACATGTTTTAATTAATAACTCGGTAACTATTGCCAATTTGACATTATGGTACATACTTTTCTTCTCGGTTACACCCAATCTATCTCCAACTTTCGTCTGCATGATCAGCTATCAAACACCCTGTATATATATTATAAATGCTTTTTTATAACAAATATGTTTCATGAATTATTTCAGAACGAGCTCAATACGATGACGACGACGACCACCACAACGGTCACGACGCCCGCCACAGCCACGACGGCTACGATGGCGGTGTCTGAAAAAATTATCGGGGCGACATCGACGACGGCAGCGATGGCCACGATGGCGACCGAGCCAATAACGTTAACAGTAAGTATAAAAATCTACGAGGGCAGTCTGAAAAGTTCTTGGCGTAACAATGAAAGAAAATTTTTTTGCCGTGAAATATGTTTTTCAATATAATCTCCTAAAACTTCAATACATTTATTCCAACGTTTTTCCAATAATTCAATACCATCATTAAAATGTGATTCCGGAAGGTTCTTTTCGCTCTGATGTATAGTGATGGATTCAAATTTCATTAACAGTTATAAAACGACGCTTGAAATCCATTTTATTTTGCTTAAAACGTGCCAAACACGCTTGAGAAATACTCATTCGAATGTATTTTTGGTCAATTGTTAGCAAATGCAGCACCCATCTTGCACAAAGCTTTTTTAACTGGTGCTACTACTCGAATGTCTTGACAGATCGAATAAAATTTTACATGGGTTTATATCAAGGATGCTACTTTCCAATACAATTATAGTTTGACAGTTTCTAATGCTATGTATGTGTAGGTCGAGAACTTTTCAGACTACCTACGTATATATGTCTAAAGCCTAGTTCCACAACCTTTGTATAACTTTAACTACTGATTAAATGCCAATAGTGATTGTTTAATTCTGATTAATTCTTAACGTCAAATGCAGTTGGTCAAGTCTAGTGGAATAACCAGCTTTAAGTTAACCAGATTAAGTTAACTAGAAGTTGTGGAACTGGGGCCTAGACGCTAATCAATACCCAGTAAACATACATGTCTAAAAGACGTCTAAAAGATTTCTTTAAGACATTTTTTACATATACAAGTCTAAAAATTGTCTTAAAGAAAGCTTTTAGACCGTCTTTTAGACATGTATGTTTACTGAGTACATTATATTAAATTGTAACTTCTTATTTAACTCTTTACTTCATATTTTAATATTATCTTATTATTACAAGCTGAAGGGTTACAAAATATTATACAAATAGCAGTAATAGCTGTTTTAGGAAGAGCAAGAGGAAGAGGAAGAGGAAGAGGAACAGGGAAAGAAAGAGGTGGAAGCGAAGATGCAGGAAGAGGAAGAGAAGAATGGAGAGGAAGAGGAAGAGAAGAATGGAGAGGAAGAGGAAGAGGAAGAGGAGAATGGAGAAGAAGAGGCAGAGGAAGCCCAACATTAATATATATATGACACAGTAACACATATACACACGCACGCATGCAAACACACACACACATCAAAGGAAATAAAAATTGAAAAATATAAAAATAAAAGAAACTATTTAATTTATTCATTTCTTATATCCAAGTTACCAAATAATTTCCTTTCCTAATTACGCGAAATAATTCACGCAGTGCGTGAAATATTCCAGCAACACAATATTACATGTAACGTGCATTAGTTTTTTATATTATTTTTCTTATATATTGTTATCATTTATGATATTTCCTTAAAAGCATTATTCAGGATTGTGAAAATGATTTTTTGTATACGGTATTTCAAATTCGATAATCTTATTTACAATTCTATCGAATAATTATTTTGCTCCATCATATCTTGACTGTTATACATACTGAAAGAAAACTGATAAAGATCTTAGTTCATAACTATTATATAACATTTGTGTTATATAACAGTTGTATTGTTGAATAGGAAATTACAACTAACATGCACATTATATGTAATATTGTGTTTGCTGGGATGATTCCTCCTGATGATATTATAACTTTACTATATTCTGTGTAGTAGCTCAGATATGAACCAACTATTACAGACAAACCTCGTTACCGAGCGACATTGACGTAGTTGACGTCTATTTTCTCAGGGAGCGTGTCGACGTAGTTGACGTCTATTTTCTCAGGCGGCGCGTCGAATTCAAAAAATTTCTGAACCTTCGCTGATGGCCGCTCTCAGGTTTCTCTCTGATACAGGTCTGGAAACTCCTTCGTTTTTTAGTGGTAGGCGGTGTCACCGTTAGTGTGGCATAGTAACCCCAGTATTGTAGCGAACCTATCGGACGGACGGGAAACTGAGGCGTATTCCAGACCTGTAGGTAAGACCGTGATATAACCTCATCAAATGGTGGTAATCGTGTGTGCGTCGAAATCACGCGTGGTTGAAATCAGTGAAAATCGTGAAAACTTGTGTGCATTAAAATCAGTGAAAATCGTTAAAATAAAGGATTGTAAATACAATGCCAAATCGTGCATTATGCCGAATTGCCGAAAGCAATTTAAGGATAATACTGAAAATGTTCCGTTTTAAAGTTGTTTTAAAGTCCCTCAGGACGAAGAATTACGTAGAAATGGGAATCTGCAATTCCCGGCATTGAAGTATTAAAATCGTCGCAACACGTGTGTGAGAGTTATTTCGAGCCAATGTGCTGCGACGTTTCTTTTGAAGCGCTGACAAACCGCCGTCGGTCCGTGCGCCGCGGTCTTGCACCAACCAAGTGTTGGGCGCCAGGTGCAGCGAGCTGCACCACTCACCAACGACGAAGCTTCCCCGCGGCGCGCGAATCTGTCGGGTCCGGTAGCTCGAGATTAATTCGAGTCGGCAGACGGGAAGGGTTCGTCGGAAATCGGGAAAATGAGAAGGCGGGAAAGAATTAGAACGGCGCGACTTCTATGAAAATTCGCTTTATTCTGGTCGGAAGTCGGTATGTTCCGAATCTTCGCGGGACGGTATAGTTTCTCTCCGCCCGTTTACTCGCAAATTCGCTACCGCTCGGCGCAACAAAACCAAATTTCTAACGATACACGCAAACGCGCGGAACACCAAAAAAAGCAGGCGGACGGTCTTACAATTACGGGCACCTCCCGGTGGCGTGGTCCTCGATAGTCGACGGGTCGGTCAGCCCGGTCGCGCGTCCAGCGGCAGCTCGGCTTCTCCGCGGCCTTGGCCTTCGGTCCGTCACGGCCCTCCTCTGCTTTCCGGTACTCTTGGGAGCTCTCGGGAACTCTCCCTAGATTTCCTATCTCTAGCGAGCGGCACACAAATCTTTCTCCCTCTTACGAGCGGCACACAAATCTTTTTCTCTTACGAGCGGTACACCAATCTTTTTCTCTCACGAGCGGTAATTCGATCTCATCGGTTTTAGCCCAAAAACGAATCTGAATCTTGTCTTCGAGGCGAAAAACTCATCTCGTCATCGAGAGAGAAAAAACGGATCTTCCCGTCTCTCGTTTTGTTATTCCTTCTTTCTTTTTCGTCCGGGAATCCTTCCGCGAATTCTGTTGACATCCGCGGGACGGATTCCTTGTCTCGCTCGCTCTCTCTCTCGGTCTCTCGCTCTCTCTCTCTCTCTCTCTCTCTCTCTCTCTCTCTCCTCTCTCTCTCTCTCTCTCTCTCGCTCACGGGGTCTCGCGAGCGTGGCTCTTTGGCTAGCAACCCATGCGTCGAGAACGTGTTCGACGGTATATTGCTGCCTCATCCGTGTTGTCGTGTTAGCCTGCGGAATAATACACGGCAGCGGTAATCATTGCGGAATAACGATAAATTTTCGGCGACGAGACGAGAAAAGAGCGCATTCACCTGAGCTGGCCGCGCCGGGCGGTGAGCGATGTCCTCGGCATCCTCCCTGGTCTTCCTGTCCGGGTGGCCGGCTCGGGAGGTCCATGGGCACAAATCTTGGGGGCGCAGGACCGTCGTACCTGCACGCTCCTAATTCTTAGGACTAATTACTTGGGGGGGGGGTAATTCGGCTCCCCCCGCGATTCTCGCTTACGGACCGAGGGTTTTTTCCTTGTGACGGGCGCCCCCACGGCCGCCACGTCACAGTGCATCGTGCGAAAATTAGAGAAGCGTGGTCCAGATGGAAAAATCTTCATTGATGTAAGTGTCAACTATTTTAACATTTTTGTCGATTGTATTTTCGCATTTGCATAAGGTAAAAACTGTGCATTGACGACATATGTACCAAATTGAATTAATATATGTTGACATAAATATACAAAAGTTTATATACAGGGTGTTATGAAAGTCCGGGAAGAGCAGAATAACTCGAAAAATATGACTCCTAGAAAAAATGCAAAGTACTAACTTTTATGATTTTTTCCTGGCTATCTGACGGTGACCTTGGATTTGATCTTGACAATGACCTTGAAGGTCATTTCAAGGTCAGGTCAATTTTTTAAATAGGACTCCATATTTTTGACCCCAGAAATGAAAAGGGCGGAAAATTTTACATTTGGATATGACCTTGAACACTGCCAAATTTGACCTCTGAAGGTCACATAAAGGTCTAAGCTTGTTTTAGGCTGAAAACGCGAATATCTTCGAAAATGCACCTGCTAGGGAGCAATGTTACGCATAAGAATAAGAATGTAGAGGACAACGAGGGACATTCAGCCGTGACCTTGCCCTTATTCTCAGGTCATGAGTTAAGATTATTATTAAGGTCAAACCGGACTTTTTTAGGACTGAAAATTCATATTTTTGACCTAAAGTGTCAAGATTGAAAAATTTTATGTTCGGATATGATGTTTTCAACCTTGACCTTGTTCTTAAGATTATGTGTCAGTCATATCAAGGTCAATTAATTTTTTTTAGGCTGGAACACATACTTTTACCCCCCCATAATGTGAAGAGTGAGATTTTACGTTACGTACGAGGTCACACTCCGATTGTTGGTAATTCCTCAATATCGGGCGTCATTTTGGATCGGTCATCTTGAATTTGTAAAATCCACGTTGGATTCGATTTCAGAAACGACTTCAAAAACTCCTTAAACGAGATCCAATTTTTGTTATTCTTAAATATCGGCCGCTATCTTGAATCGGCCACCTTGAATTTGCAAAATCCGACGTCGGATTCGGTTTTAGCGAGCTCAAAAATCCCAGGATCGGTATCCGAAAAATTTATTCGCCATCGATAAAGTATATGCTTCAAGGTTTTTTTTGTCTCGATTCTATCAGTGTCAAACAGATAATAGATGTTTTTGAGTTTTCATCGATTTAACAAGTTTTGATGTCATTCTAGTCCGTTTTGAATTATTATCATATTATTATTAACGATCAATGGTACATTACTTATTATTTTCATTTAAAGGTAAAGAAACCGAACTTATTATACCAAATTTTTGCAAATTTTTTGTTTTTAATTCCAAATGGCTTCTCTTACAGAGCATGAGAGAATTTCGCTATTGATGATGAGAGGATGGGGGATAGATAAAGGTCATACAATGAAGTGAGATTGCTGTTCAATGAAAACTTTCGTAATGAAGGCGAAGGTATTTCAATATCGACTATATCTCGCACCATCAGACGATTTGTAGAAACTGGGAGTAATAAAACCGCCAAAAATCTGGGAGGCCAAGGTCCCAAACGACAGAAGAGCGACAATTTGAAGTAGCCCAATCATTTGTTGAAAATCCCAGATATCAATTAGAAAAGCATCTCAACAGCTTCAAATGAGTGTATTGTCAATTTCCAAAAATCTAAAGACCATTAAGTTCCACCCTACAAAATTCATCTCCACCATGAGTTGAATGAGGATGATTTTGACCGCAGGTGCAACTTTTTCAGAAGTTATGATGCAAAGAATTGATCAGCAACCGAACTTTTTGCCATAATATCGTTTTTTTCAGACGAAGCGTCTTCTGAAATTTACTGGTAAAGTAAACCGTCATAATTTTAGATATTGGCGACAACGAAAATCCCATGGAGCTTGAGCAACAATTACGCAACCGACCTCAGAAATTTGAATTTTGGGGCAGAGTCTTTATGTTAATCAAGTGGTTGGGCCATTTTTTTATACATGGGAATTTGAACTCAGAAACCTATCTGCAAGCTTCTAACAGACCAAATTGTTCCATCAATACAGAAGCATTGTTTGGTGATAATTTTGATGATGTTTGGTTCCAGCCAAGATGGGGCACTGCCACATTATGGACGCATTGCTCGGAACTATTTAAACGATACTACTTTCCCTAGTCGATGGATAAGGTAGAAGGAACAATCGAATGGCCACCAGGAATCAGCCCGACATTGCCCAACTGATTTCTTTCTTGCTATATAAAAAATAAGTTATTTCACGAAACTCGTAAACCTGGATTGGCATTCCAACAGCGGAGCATCGACGAATTGCTGGCACATACTCCAAGGATAATGATAAGGAGTGCATATAATTTTCCATCCGCGCGCAACACGTCAATACGTCAATGGAACATTTTGAAATC
>NW_020230240.1:0-28148 GCF_003227715.2 Harpegnathos saltator
ACGAGTTCGCGCGAGATCGCGTCGATTCGAGGATGACGAAACGCATCGAGGTACAGACCGCGAATCGCGCAAAAGATCAAAACTATGCACGCGACCGCCAGGACCAATCGAGCGATCGGTACACCGCGCGACGAATCCGTACCGCCGAACGGCAAGGCGTCACAGCGGCGATCTCGTCGCTGTTCGTTCCACTTCGAGTCGTCGGCCGGCTCGTATATACGGGCCACCCTGTACAAGTCCCAAACCTTCCAGTCTTTTGGCAGGAATTCCCATTCCTCCTCCTTGGGCCAACTCCTTCTCCGTCTCCTTCCTGAACCTCGCCTTGCCTTCTTCTTTTCCTTTTCCCTAGCCCTTTTCCTCTTTCTATTCCTGTCCGCCGGAGTCTGTTGAGCCTGGGCCTGACCCTCTCTCCCGCCACGGTCCTCTTCCTCCTCCTTTCCTTTCTGAGCCTGGGTTGGTACAAGGGACCCTACCGCCTCCGCGACCCGGCTCCCGTCCCATCCCAGACGAAGTGAGGCTTCTGATCCATCAATCGCCTCACCCCGCCACCGACGCACTGTCCATGGTCGCCATGGAGGCGTCCAGATCCCCCAGTACCTTCCCAGGCTCGGGTCTCCATGTTGGAGAGGGAGTCTCACCCGGGAGTCTGTCGCCGTAGACGGTACAGACCCCCGGGAGAGCCCCCCTCTCCCTCACCTCCCCCCCATGGGAGGAAGAGGAGGAGCTGTTCCTCGCCACTCTCCTCTTCTTCCTCTTCGTCCTCCTTTTCTGTTCTCTTACCTCTTCCTCCGCCGAGGTAGACGCCTCTTCGCTCGTTGCCTCAGCGTACGTCCTCTTCCTCTTTCTTCCTCCTCTTCTTCCTCCTGGACGGTTCTGGTGGAGGGGGCTGAGTGGGGATCCCAGGATTCCTGCTCGTCTTAAGCTCCTCCTGGAGCTTAAGCTTTTCCGTCTGCAGTTTCGTAATCTCCCCCCTGAGCTCCTCGATCTCCCTCATCACTTCCGGCCTGTCTGCTCCTCCTCCATCCTCTTGCGCTGCTGTTCTGGTGATCAGCGTCGCCATGGCTGCCCGAGTGGTGACAGCAGCCCGGTTAAGCAAGCCGGTGTCCCCTTCAAGGTGTTCGACCGTACCGCCACCAGTTTTTACCGGGTCCCGTCCCACCTCGTCAGCCAGCTCCGCTGCCCCCGCCCCCTGATAAGATTCAGAGTGTAGGCATTTCTGAATACTAGTTCAGCCGGGCGCTTATCCGCCAGCGTGTGTAGGAGCCCCCTTTCCATGAAGCTCCATGCCTCCTTCTCTAGCCTCTTGAGGCGCTCCTCTCTTCTTTCCTCTGCCTCCGTCCCTCTCCTTTCCTTAAGGCCAACCCCTTTGCCAGTTGTGGCTGGTCTACCCCTACCCCTTACTAGTAGTATAAGGACCGGGACCAGACTCTCCACGATTTCGACCGCCGACGTGGATCCTCCACTAGTTGAGGGCCTTACCCTCTTCGTTCCTGTAACAGCACCGCTGTTCCTCTGGTTGGCCCCCGTGGTAGCAACGTTGTCTTTCCCCCTGACCTCCGGATTTGATATCTGGATCCCTGGGAGAGGAGTACGTCAGTGACAACGGCCGGCCCCGCGATCCTTGCCACCGACGCCCCCTCTCTCTCAACGGTCCCCAGACCTTCCATTCCCCGGTTGGCCCCTTGTGACTCCCCGTTATTATTGGGGGCAGACTCCTTCTGCTTCTTCGTGCAGAGGGGGCCGGGCTTGTTGACCCCTGGTACCGGCGTTCCCTGGCCCACGGAGACTCTGGACCCCAGGGACATGCCTGTCCCACGTTGGGTGGCCGCTCTAGTTACCCTACGCGTAGAGCTCACCCTACCAGTCCTCCGGTGAGGACGGTAGTCCCGGCCGAGGTGGCATCAGACGAGGAGAGGGCGCCGGCCTACACGGGTCGGCGCCTCCCTCGGCCACCTCGGACCAGGCTTCATCATTCAGAGGGGAGCGGGAGGGCAACTCCCGCTCCTCTGAATAGTTGGATAGGGGGGAAAGGGGGAGGGGGGAACCCGATTGGGGTCGGGCCCACCTCCCCAAAATCCCTCCCTCTCCCTTAAGGAAGAGGGGGGGATAAGGAATAAGGGTGGATGTCCCCTTTCTCCAAGGTAACACCAGAAGGCTAACCGGCGGGGATACCCGCCGGGGACCGCACCTCTCCCATTAATTCCCCGAAAGGGGAAGGGGGTGCGGTACAAGAAGGCGAGGGGCTCTTGGAATAGAGCCCTGGGGCCGGGGGGTTGGGGAGGGAATGCGGGAGCAGTTCCCCTAACTCTCCTCCTCACGGTCCGACAGGTAGACATCCCGCCGGGGTTTTAGTCGGTAGGAGTCCGACATAACCCCCGCCCCTCCCCAAGGGGCCGGGGGTGTCCATGATGGATTTCCCCTGCGTGAATAAAAAAAAGACGGTAGTCCTGGCTACTGTCGCCAGTAGCCGTTGAGGAAGATGGACTACATGGTGGCCCGTATGTACGAACCGTCCGACGACTCGAAGTGGAACGAACAGCGACGAGACCGCCGTTACGACGCCTCGCCGTTCGGCGGCGCGGATTCGTCGCACGGTATATTGATCGCTCGATTGGTTCTAGCGATCGCGTGCATAGTTTTGATGTTTTGCGCGATTCGTGGTCTGTATCTCGATGCGTTTCGTCGTCCTCGAATCGACGCAATCTCGCGCGACTCGTCACTTGATACGACGACGATGGCGAGTCAGCCGCCGCGGACGGCGCGTCTCGAAACGGTCGACGCGATCGTGCATTGAGATTGCGTCGCGCAATGGACGTTGAAATCGACTCGTTGCCGCGAGTGCGATTCGTTGGCAATCGTCCGCCGCGATTGTCACGTCATCGAGAAATCAACGACAAGGCGGTGCGCGAAATCGACAATGAGTGAGATCTCGTGTTGCGACGAAACGAGTGTCTGACGCACGGCGTGTTCGTCTCCGCAGACGACGATTACGTCGACTATCGTTCTTATTGCGGGGCGGCCGACGGTGTCGAGTATCGATATTACGATCGATTGGGCGCGATCCTCAACGGACGCGTTGCGCGCGCAGGTAGATACTGTTTGCCGACGGACGCCGCGATATGAGACGAGAACACCAGTATCGCCGTGTACGACTCGATCGGCTGGCGTTGTATACCGCAGACGCGAGCCTTTGCCGGCGAAGGTGGCAATCGTATCGTGGTGTGCAACGGTCGACTGTTGGATCGCGCCACCGGCAAAATCTGGATCGATCATGTCAACTCGACTCTGGCGATCGACGAATCGTTACCGAACAACGTGGGCTTTCGATTCGTGTGTCCACCGGGTATGCGCAACGAGCGCGACGATTACGTCGCCGCGCCGTTCGATCGATTGCTTCTGTTGCGCAATACTTGTGCGTCTTTGATTCCACACGCAGGCGAGAGCATCGCGCCTAATTTCGAGGAGAACACTTGCGAGTGCGGCGATACCGCGCGATACGACGAACGATTGCGCACGTGTGTGCCCGATGAGAGCGCCAGCAACGCCGACGCGTTCGACGCTCGCACGCTGCAGAGCGTTATTCGCGACGACGGCGAACCCTGCATAGAAGCGTGGATGACCGTGTCGCAGGCTCGCGGATTGCTCGACGAGACCCGTATGTGCGGCGTGGAGCGAGCAGAGTCGGATCTGGACGTCACTGGGGTAGGATATCAACGAGCGTACGGGTCTCTGTTCGATCGAGCGGTGCCATCGCCCGCAACGATGCTGATGTCTCGCACGGTCTAATTTCGCGATAGACCATTTGTACAACGCATCAATTGTAATGTGGGTTCGATAAATAAATTTTGCAAAGTAACGTTCAATCGTATTTGATTTGAATAATAAATCCGTCAGTTCCTTCATAGAATTGCAATCTCGGCTTTTTTCGGTTTCGCGTGTTAATTTCTATATTTTTGTTCGCATCTATAGTTACATTTACAGTACGTTTACGCGCATTCTTATCGATATGCTTTAGAACAATAATATCGTCGTCGTCATCATCGTCCACAGTTATTATTTCATGTTCGTCACTCGCAGTTATCACATCTGCCGTTATTGTCTCATCTTCGACGCTTACAGTTGTCACATCGACTACCGCCTCCTCCGACTCGAGCGCCTCGTCCGACTCGGTAGTATCGTCCTGCTCTGGCGTTTCGTCCGGCTCAGACTCCTCGTCCTGCTCCGCCGTTTCGTCCGGCTCAGACTCCTCGTCCTGCTCCGCTGCTTCATCCAGCTCAAGCGCCTCGTGTAACGTCTCGTCTTTCCTAAAAGCGACGATAACGGTTGTCCTCTGTTTTATTTTAGGTCTACCTGCATTCACCGGCAATAGCCAGGGGCGCCGAGGACAATATCGAAAGAGAGAGATATTCCAATATTATCTGCTTGTTTGGAGTTTGGAATAAGATGGTTATTCATTCAATAATATGGTAGGCTAAATGTGCATATATATATATATGTATTTGTAGATTTTATAAAAACAACGGTCATACATAATATTCTTGAATAGAGATAGGTATATACGTGTGAATGATACATGTCATTTGAATAATAGCTTCCAATTCTAATGGTTAGATCTATTGCTCAAAAAGGGTGATACATTAGCAATATAATACGCCTTGTCCGCTTCGTTTTCTTGGTCAGAAAGGGTAATGGCTTCTATATCTGACTGTTCTCCGAAGGAAAGAGGTCTAATATTTGTGGTGTTTTGGGTGTGCGCGTATGAGTAGTATGTTGACAAATTGAGGCTAGCTTGGCTGATTGTATCCGTAAATGAAACCTGCCCTAATTCTGAGGACGAAATATCGCCCGTTGTATTTTGGTTACATAAGGTCGTCACATCTGAAATAGACCTATCGTATACATGTTTGAATGATTGTTTTAATTGTTCGTTTCCTATTTCCTTCGTTGAGCTTACTGGTTCTGTCGCGTGATCTAATTTTAGCTGTTTGTTTTGTTCCTCTATCCACGCTCTAGTACGAGCTATTTTAATTAGGTTTCGCCTACGTACGGCGACTCCACTACGCTTTGGCATCTATTGGAGGGTTGGTTATCTTATTTCGAATATATTATTATAGGGGGTAATCCAGGTGCATTAATTTACTCACTGTTGGAGGATTGGGTACAGGTGCAGTTTTCTGCGTTGGAACGGTACCAGTTGGAGCTGTTGGAGCTCTACCCCTTTGGAGCTACCAGGAAAGTCTGTGGAGAGAATGGAGCTCAATTATTAGAGCTGCCAGAAGGATTCTTAAAGTTTAAATTCGTTCTAGAGCATCAACATGCGGGCAAAGCGGCCTGACTAGGAGCTCAACAACGCATGGAGCTGCCTGATTTTGGCTCGACAATGCATGGTGCTACCAGATCTGATTTGTATGGAATGCAAGGGGGATGTTATCCTGAAGGGAGTTTCCGATGTTGTGAGGAAGTTGTGAGGAAACCAGGAGCTCGACAACGCTTGGAGCTGCCTAGTTAATAAGGATATTCTTAGAGCAAATTAATGAAAATGGGTCCCTACTGCGTTACATGTTGTGTGCAATTAGGCAGGGTATATAAGAGTGTGATATATATATATATATATATATTCAATAAATTATTTAGGCTTTAAAAAGTTCCATCTTTTAGAGGTCAGCCAAACTAACCAGTGACATTGTCGCAATTGTCTGTTGTGTCAGCCCCTTGTACGAGGGAACGAGAAAATATTTTAAATCTATGATGCGTATAGAGTAACTTACTTTTAACAATGTAGCGCCCGAAGGGGCGGTTAGCGAGAATAAATGAAGGACTTCTTAAGTGGCGCGAGACTGTGTCGGCTTTGGGATCTCCAGGAGTGAGCATCTGGTTCGGCTGCCGGGGACTGACTGACTCTCTGGCTTCTCCGTTCTCAACTCGTCAGGTCGGGGAAGTAGATGTGGAGGGGAAAAGGCTCTGGTGGGGATATCTGCTCATGGGAGGATAGTAGAGAGAGAAAGAGAGAGAGAGTCGTTCGGAGATGATTTCACGCATGAGTTATCATGAATACTTCCGTTGTTATCTTCGTCCTTCACGTATTCTCTTACATATAATTTTTTACGCAGCGCATTCTTACAAATATCGATTAAGTGTTCTTGGAATAACAGATTAGATAACGTTTATCGGACGTGTTATGTTGTGGTGTTTATGTATTCGTGGTTTGCATTATTTCTTTTGGTTGAGACATGTCATTTTCGTTAGCGATTAATGTTTGAATGTGGCCATGGGGTTCGAAAAGGCTCGAAACGGTTCCTAAGATAGCCGAGGAGAAATACATTCGAGTTATGGACCTATAGTCGCATGGAGTTCCTAAATATGGGGGAACTGGGAAGGGCTTGTTGACGTGATTTTATATAAGTTATCCATTATGCTCCTTTTCTCAGTGTTCTGTTCGTTTTTTCGGGAAAGTAAGTGTAACACTATTAGTTTTATTGCCGTTGCGCGTCACATGGCGTCGAGATAATCCATGGTTAATAATGTAATTTTTAGGGGAACGAAAAAATGTTTGGTGATTTTGTTAGCAAGAGGGATCATTGGTATCTAGAGGTGTTGTTACTTCAAAGACGAATACAGTGATATGCATTATGTTGGGTTTCTGGCTTGTAATAAATTTATTATATTTTTTGCAATTAATTATTATTAGCTGTTGATGTACTTCTTTTATATGTTTTCTATCCGTTGTGTGAAACAGAATATTATGCGGGTAGCGTGATTTTTCGCGCTCTATTGGTTAAGCTGTTATTCATTTGTTAATTAGTGTATGTGTAATTTCGAGCTGTTGATGAAATGTTAGAGGATTTTGTGTTCTGGAAAAGTTGTTTTATAATATTAAAGGAATTTTGTGGGCTTATTATAATGAGCATCTGTTATTTGTCATATTTGTTATAAACAATAGCCTCAAATTTTAAATAATAACTAAAACGTTATTTCTCTTTATTTATGACTACACTCCGATATCTTTATGGTAAGGTGGATCCGCGGTGATTTGATTGTTATTTGTCTGATTGTTTAAATTAACAAATTAAAATATTGCAGCTACCTAATTTTCGAGTTCGGGGGTACCTTATTAAGAGTGTCCGCTGTAATTTTATCGATAGTGAAAATTCAAAATTTGTTTGCAAAATTATTTTGTTTATTTATAATTTCGTCATTTTCATGCTCCAGGGATGATATTAATATTGTTCCTGAGGTTTTTAAGACCAAAGAAAAATAATTTCCTTATTTTGCACTGATTTGGGAATTTCAATTTTCAGTGATATTTTTATGTAATATGGAGCGTTAGAGGTGTGCAGTTTGTTAATATTGTTGTTTTTATTGCGTACTTTTAATTCGGTATTACTATATTGAAATTTTGTCCAATTCTGAATCCTATTTTATATAGGATTATGCTTGGTAGGGGAGTGGTGATTCTAGGTCTGTGCTACGTTCATGCCCGTTGTCCAATCCTAGGTGCTAGTTCCATGCGGGGATATTTGCTCGGCGTTAGCGCATATAGGTGGTAGCAGCTATTTGAGGGAGGGTGTTTAGCTATTTCGAGGTTGGTTACTTGTCGGTCTCCATTTTGTGTGCTCATAAGTCAGCTGTCAGTTGCGAATGATCAGTCGTGCATGTAAGAAAGAAAGAGGAGAAAATATGTATCCTTTCCGTCAACGTTTTCCTCGGCGAAGGTACTTCCGACCGGTGCCGGCGATAATAGTGAGTATATGTCAGGGTGTTGCATGCATGGATGTAAGCTCAATTGGATGCACATTAGGATATTTGGTTATACTACTAAGGTATGTTACTACAGTGCTTCTGCAATGGGGATGTGACCTTGAAGACAAATATTCAGATTCCTGGTCTGCTGTCTATCCGCGAAATGACGGAGGTGCGTTGGAAAAGGAGATGGAGGAGGAGAGAGGCAGCCGACTTTTGGCTATATGGTGGTTTGGATATGAGCCCTGACCCTGATGCCTACGGTCTTAAAAATTTGTTCGGGTAAATAAAACTTATCCTGATTAAAAACACATTTTTAATTGGTAATTATTTTGTTCGTTACAGGGAGCGAGCATAATACCAAGATCGACACGTATAGGCGCTATGCGTTAATATTGTAATGCTTGTACAAGGATTTTTATACAGTATAATTATTTTCAATTAAATTTGCGTTACTACTTGTTATACTCCCTCCTTTCTTTCTCCCTTTTCTAAAATTTTTCCTATTTCTCTAGGGTTATTAGATAGTATTTGAAAGCAAAGTATTAGTAAGAAAGAGGTGAGTAAAAGGTGTTAGTTATTTGCGGTGAGGAGATATGAATAACGATCTCTGCTTGGATTAGTCATGGTATAGGAATGCACGGTTTATCTTATCGAGGAGATAGCGAGAAAGGTAGTGGAGTAGTCTGTGGCTTGCGTTACACGGTGGAGGTTGATTTTGTCTATTCGTTTAAGTTCTTAGTAGCAGGAATTTGTCAATTACTGTTACTGATGACTTATCTTAATGGGGGATTAATTATTAGTGTATATATATCTATTGTGTGGGTGGGGGATGTGAAAAAGCGATTGAAGTATTAGTAATAACATCAAGAACAAGGTAACTATGGTGGTTATGTCGGTCTAGAGGTTATTGCTCGAGGATTCTTTGTGCGCAAACAATAATCTTCTAAATTAATATTTTTCAGCAACAATTTTGATCGAGTCGGTAAGGAGGAGCGCGAGTGGGTACGCTCGGTGGCCGCGAGACGACGGTGGCGCGACGTGCCTTAAGGCTACCGCGGTGTACTGCTTTAGGGACTATTAATAAGTTTGTTACGCCTTTTTGTTGCACAGGTGGGTTTAAACCTTTAAAATTTTAGTGTATCGCGGTTATTAATCATTATTTTATCCTTATTTGCTTTTCGTCGACAGGTTTAAGCATAGGTCTGCCAAGCTAGTAATATACTAGGATTTGACGTTAATAATTGTATTATAACAATGGCTTATTAGGTAAGATGGTAAGTGGTTAAATTATGTCTCTGTACTCAATAGCTATGGTAAATTAGGTATATATATATATATATATATATATATATCATTAGTCTATACATTAAATATATTGAAAATGAAGCTGTAAATTATATATGACTTATTACTGTCTTCCAGGCCTTTCTGCAATTGTTTGGCAGTTTAGAAGGTCGCCATCAAATATTTTTAAAGTAATGAATTATTAGGTCAGATGTATATATATGTATATATCATAGATGAAGTGTATTACTTCATATAATAGGATACAATATACTGGTTATATATATATATATAAGAAAAGGTACGCGAGATATTATATAAAAATATCGGTTATATAGGGTGTTAAATAAGTGAGTATGGTGCAATTTCAAAAGTGTAGTATATGTATACTATATACGTATACTATATGCGCATGAGTGCGTCATTGGAGAGAGTAGGGTATTAAAATATTGTTGTTACAGGTTCCGACGAATATAGAAGGCGCTTGGGATGTAGGATACAGATAGCTCGTGACCTGTTGGTCAGCCAAAAACAGTGACAAAGAAAGGTGCGTGCCTGACGACCTTGTTTCTTTTCTTGATTCAGTTATCCATTAAGTGGAAATCTTTACGGCAATTAGATTTTGGAAGAAAAATTTCCTTCTTTATGCCTCGGAATAGCGGGATGTTACACTCGTAATGCTCCGCCGCTTCATCCCGCTTAAGCGCCTCGTTATGCCGCTTCATCCCGCTCAAGTCTCAAGCCTCGTCTCCTCGCACAGACTGCTCAAAATAATCATTCGCATAGCCAAATAATTGACTGATATCAGATTGGGATATCCAATGACTATGTTGCTGCTCGTGTATCTCCATTGACGGTGAAACGTCCGTGGAAGATGTTATCTCGCAGCTTGACATTTCGTACATCTGAAAAATATACAAATGGTTATTTGGTAAAATATTGCGCTATTTTGTTAATGTTAGGTATGTCTTACCGTGCAAACAAATTGCGCCATTTGTCATTGAGTACGTGGGCGATGTGCAGAGTGCGAGGTTGGTGCGAGAGTGAATGACGCCCTCGCTCGCCATCGCGATATATATACCGTTTCGTTATCACGATGAGTATCCAGAGTGGTCTTGATCTATCAGTACCGATAAACATTTCGGCCACTTCTAGCGCGTTATCGCGAAAAATAGAGTAATTGCGCAAAGATAAAATACTCGATATCAAATACTTTAACAAATTGTAAATACTACGTACGAGAAAAACAATTTTTTTGAGGGTTAGATAACTTTCGATTGAAGAAACGCGATAAGCTCGAGTGGTACGCTCTCTTGATGGTTCGTTCGAGTGACGAACGATAACATTTTTTACCCACTGAGAAAAATAGTAAACACTCGAGCAAGCATAAACACATTACGTAATTTGCGCGAGCTGATTACAAGTTGAAAAAAATTCGGGCTACTACGATCATTATCATTCGTTCGAGTGACGGGCGATGACATTTCTAACCCACTGAGAAAAAGTAGTAAACACTCGAGCGAGCTTAAACACGTTACGTAATGTGCCGACTGGGAGATGCAAAAAAAACTGGGCTATTCTGATAACGATATACATGTTTATTATTGCTATAGGTTCATCATCGGTCACAAAGAGCATCGAGCGTGTGCGAATACATCAATTTTACAATGTTTTCGAGAAAAGACAAGCTCGCGCGGTATGCTCGCAACGAAACCAAACGTTCAATTCGACACATTCTTGCTTGTGCATTCGATCGGTTATTTGCAATCTGATAAAACGACCATCGTTGCGCAATATCGCCTCAAATGTTCGATTGTAATACACAAGATTGGGCGAGTCCAAGTCCAATTGAAACATACCGCATCGCGCGTAATGAGTCGTGTCGCCTAGGCGCGGTAACGCACAACCGATCGTTCCGGCTCTCGGATCTGTCTCGATAGTGTGTTTGATCTCGGTAGTACGGTCGACGCTTACTAGTATAAAATAAAGTTCGTTCGGTACAATTGCGATCAATCTCACATCGACGCGTCATCATCGAATATTATTTTTTTTTCGTTGATCTCGACGTTGCTCGTTGTCGTCGCGATACGCATCATCTTCCTCGTAGTCGTCGTTGTCATCCGAATAATCGGCCGATTCGTCCGAATAGTAATCCGCTTCATCGTCGTCGGTCACAAAACGTTCGTTCGAGCGTTCGCGCGACGATAAACGAGGATCGCGATTGCTTCTCGTTGGTGCCGATTTTTTGGCCGGGCGCGACGGTTCGGCGGCCGACGTACGCTGCGGTGACGACGATGCTCGCGAGACGCCGACAGCGTTGGTTATTCTTTTGCGACCGACCCCAAGGCAGTGTGCGGAGGTTGGCGCCGTTTTACATTGGCGTCGTAAAGATCGACGGTGGTCGCCATTGTCGATTGATTCGGCGTTACAGTCGGACCTTTGTTTCTCCTCGGGGCGGGTCGTTTAACTCCTCGGTCATTGCGCGGTTGATGAATCCTTCGCCTGTTTACACCTCCACGAACCGCCCCTTCCATGACCGTCGATTCGTCGTCATTATCGCGCGTTTCGTGCTCCTCTTCGTGCTGCGTGGACGCGGGGAACAATTTCGGACACAATTTACCGATGCAATTGAATCGCAAAAACTGAGCGGCGCACATGCTACACATACGACCGAGCGATTCGTCCACTCTGCGATTTTGCGCGATTTTGGCGAAATCGGACGTGTTCATTTGCCGGAGCGAGCACTCAAACTCGTTGACGTATTCGTACTAATAATCGATGAACCGAATCATCAATTTGTCCGTGATGTCAGCGATATTGCCATACGTGCCAAATGAGCTCAACATCGCGAGTAGTCTTCGTTTCGCGCGATCCGGATTGACGACGGCACTCTGGCATATCATGTGAAATTGATCGTGCATATTGCGTCGCACGAGTGTACGACCGGAGCACAGATTCGCCTCGTCGGGCGTCAACGATTGTCTGAGTAGATCGGCCGAATGCGTTTGCGCGTCGATCGGCAGCGCATTGTACACGTTTGTGAACCTGACGAAATCGTGAAACGAATCACGAGACAGTCGTTTCGGCGTGTTTGCTGGATGAGCGCTCGATGATACCGTTCGCTGTCGGTCGTAAACGAGTAGTGTCTCGTTATTCTGACCGCTGGAATCGTTTTTTATCGTATCCTCCAGAACAGCGAGTTTGACCCCTCCTCGACCGTTCGCCTGCGATACGGTCGTTCGTTGTTTCCTCGCGTTCGTCGGCGACAAAGACGATGCTGGAACCTGGGCGCCGTTGTTAGGCCCGTCGGCAGATCGATAATGCTGCGCGATAGTAGCTGGTGTATTCGCGGATGTTGCGTCGCTGCCGCCGCCCACCGTTGACAACGACGCGGAAGAATCGACCATTATGCCGACATTACGATCGCGCAACATGTTTAGCGTCTCCACCGCGTTTTTCACGTCGTAGCCCTCGCGAATGAGTTAAGCGGTCAACTCGTCGTCGAAAAATCCATCGTTATCGCGTTATCGCCGAATTGTTCCATCATTCCGAGCACGGTGTTTTATACCCGAACGGACGGATAGCGCTCACTCCTACTTTTCCGAACGTTTCCCCCTATTTGCGAATGTCACTATCCAGTCGCGCTGCGGTTTCTCGATCGACGCGCGAAAAAAATATCGCCGATTCTCCGCCGTTGTTAAGTCGTGGCTCGATGATGATGCGACGGCGTGCGGTCGCCGTCGTTAGCGTTGAGCGAATGTTAGATGAAACACGCGCCGTTTGTCGTCGAAAGCAATCGGATAATCCGTCTTGATGCGCTCTTTGATCTTGACCACTATTTCGTGAAAGTTTGCTCGAGACACGAGGTAACCGGTTTCCTCGACAAATTCGCGCAGAAATCGATACAGATCGGTGTCGTGCATAGTCACGGTAGAGTCCTCGCAAATACGATAATGTTGCAGCAACAATTCGAACGGGTCGATCATGACGTGCAAGTTTCGAGCATCGCGTATCATCGTCTCTGGCAGTTCGTCTATGATTATCGGATCGTCGAGTTTGTCGCCAGTGGTGTCGCAAAAGATTAGCACCGACCGTTTGCGCATTCGCGCATCGCGTCGCAGAGCGATCTCGTCGCCGTGCGCGTAATTATCGTCCGCTGCTACGATCGAGTCTGCAAATTCGGAAATTACACTCGGTATGTGACTGTCGAGTTGCGGCACAGTCGTCAGGGACGACGATTCCGCTGTCGCGCCGTCACGCTCATCGTCCGTATCCGGCTCGCATTCGGACGATTGCCACGACGAGGATTCGTCGTCGTCTTCGACGCGCGAATTTGCGCGATTGTACATCTTCATCACTCGATCGCTCAAGTGAAAGGCCAGCATTCGTCGAAAGAGCACCAATCCTTGCGCCCCGGTGTTCAGATACGCTTTCGTCGCCGCGTTCAAGTTCAATTCTGTGCGTTCTATCAGTCGCTCCACCTCGGCCTGGTGCGTCGCGATCGCGTCGTATAAAGCGTACGTGGCGTCGTTGTAGGTGCACATGTCCGTGCCGTAGTGTTCCATCGTGAGAAACAGACCGGTGCGAAACGCCTGATAGTTGACCCCTCGCGCGAAGCATCGCGTGGCGAATTGATAGGAGACGCTCGGAGTGGCGTGGGTCTTGACGAAATCCACCGAGGTGTCGAGATGTCGGCCGTGCAGCGGTTTGAAGCGGTGCAGCATGCGCAGACAAAATTTCAATCGGGTAATCACTCCGGCGTCGCTGCGCAATGATATCGCGTCGTTCACCGTGAGCACTATCTTGGCCAAATTTCGCAGGTATTGCGTCTGTTGCTGATGAAAGTATCGACTCTTCATCATGGTGCTAGAAATGAGATTTTTGAAGAGGTCCGCGTTCATGCGCTCCGGCTCGTCGACTTAGCAGATGTGCGATCGCATCATGCTCATCAGATCGGTATTCACCTCGTCCTTGATGCCGTGTCTCAGCGTGGCGTTGCTAAGTGTGCCGTTGAGCACGCTCGAAAACACCGGTCGCAACACCTCCGACACGAATTCGCTCTTGCCGCTGTCGCTCGTGCCTTGCAGCAGCAGCACGGTTTTGAGAAACTGCCCAGGGAATCGAATGGCCGTGATGTAACGCAATAGAAACATAATGACGCCGGTGTCGCCGCGCGCGAATATGAACAATGTGACCACGGCCGTGCAGATGCTGTACGCTAGATCGTTCGAAACATCGTTTCCCTCAGGCCTCGACGTTGCATACGCGGTCAGTCCTTTCGACAGGGAGTTTGTATCGTACGAGTGAATGTGGCACTCGAGATACAGACGAGACAGCGAGTCGTGACATTCGTCAAACAGCGAGCATCGCGGATCGGACAATTGAGCGAACGCGTTCATGCTATCGCTCAGTGAGCGCACGGCCCGCAACGACGCCGGCAGATCGGTCAGACCGTGCGCGCAAACGAATCGCTCGTCGTGATCGCTCGATTCACGATGATGCGACGTGCGAATGAACGCAATGCGCCGTTCTCGCTCGCGCGTCACTAGAAACAAATACGCCGCCGCGATGTTCACCAGAGTCGCGCCGCCGTCCTCAGTTGTGACGTACGAGGATGCGAACGTCACCCAACGCACGAGCGTCTCATCGTTGGTGTGAGCCAGCGCGAATTCGTGCAGACGCCAGGACGCTCGAAAATTGCGCATCGCGTCCAGACTGACGGTCGTAGTCGCCGACCGCGACGATCGCTCGCGCGAGTGTCGATCGTCGCTGTCACATCCGCGATTTCGTCGCGTCGCGCGTTTCGCGCCGATTGCTACGTTGAACGACGGCGGTACGGTGTGAAACATCATCGTGGAGGGCACTAGATCGCGAATCGAGCGTTTCACCGTGATGTCGTTGCAACCCGATCACGGCGCGTCCGCGATCACGTTCGCGTTGTTGCTAAGCTAAGTGTGAGCTTGCGCTTGTACTTTTCGAGCTCGCGCATCAGCACCTCCTGATCGGTGAGCGGTCGTGACGCCTCGTCGTTCGCTTTCGGATTATCGCGTTTGCTGTTCGACGTGTCGGCGAACGACGACGAGGCGGAGACATCGTTTTCGACACGACCGCCGTCCCATTCGCGCGCGATCGCTTCTCGCATTCG
Organism: Harpegnathos saltator; assembly: GCF_003227715.2. Classification (NCBI taxonomy): domain Eukaryota; kingdom Metazoa; phylum Arthropoda; class Insecta; order Hymenoptera; family Formicidae; genus Harpegnathos; species Harpegnathos saltator. Next base: position 15,173 of record NW_020230240.1, read on the forward strand.
TTTGCGCAGTACCGACTGACTCTCGACAAATGTATCTCTGGCCAGTCATTCGACCACGCGCTCGGCCGATTCGTTGGACTCGATCGACGAATCGGCCGAGCGCGTCGTCAGTAACGACCTGCAACCGAGAGGCGCGTACAACATGTATGTCATGTGCACGCTGGAGTTGCCATGTTGCGGCGGTGATTCCACGAGGACGCGCACCAACTGTCGCACTCCGTCGCGACTCAACAGCAAATGACGACCGAAAGAGTGGGCCAGATTTAGCGCGATGATCGCGAATGTGCGCGCGAACGGCGGTGACTCCAGCAAAATGTATTGGGCGTCGTGCTCGTTTAGCGATCGCGGCAACAGATTCAGCAGATCGGCAATCTCGCAGACGAACGGCCGATGGAATTGCAGCAACACGGAGAAGTTGCGGAGTACAATCGTCCGCGTCGTTTTGCTGCTCATCGATCGTAGTAGCGAACTCGTTTTCGCGGTTGTCACCTTGTTGCTCGACGGTTGTCGCCGTCGCGTTAGTGCTCCCGGTTTTGCGTTCCGGCACCACGTTCGAGTACAGATAATGATTTATCGCGTCGCGCGAACACACCGTGGCGAAATATTAGCCAGCGTGTTCTATCGCGTAATGCGCGAATCGATTCAACTGGCGATCGGTCGTTTCATTGAAACGATACCGCTGCGGCGGATTGCAGTCCTCGTAATTGATCGTGAAGATGCGCGACATTGCGGGTGTGCTCAGTTCGAATCTGTTCAGATAGAGATTCAGCACAATGTGATGCGACGTGCGCTTGCTTATGTAACGCACAAATTTGTAGAGCGTCTGACCGCACACAATCGTCGCCTGGCCGCTCTCTTGGGACGCGTTTTCGCCGCCGTTACCGACCAACGAATTGGCCGCGCCGCCCAGCGCGCTGCCGCGATACGTTTTGCCAACGAGCTCCATCGCTTCGATCAGTCCGATGCGAAAAGCCGGGACCTCGACGTGCGAATTCTTCGAACCGCCGCGCGATTTGGCGGCGTCTCGTCGCACCGTCGACGCCGACGCCGACTTCTCGTCGCGCAGCGGTTTCGCCGAGGCGTCGCGATGCGCTCGCTCCTTCACCAGTGAAATGTACCTAGCGGCGAAATATTTGGCAAACGTGTCCGAATTGTGCGGACACGTGAGCGTGTCGTTGCCCGGATCGAGGTATCGCGTGCCGTCGTAACGCCAGTGCAAAAAGTTTGCCAACTCGAGCATGTCTCGCGTACGCAGCAGTTCGGCGTAGAGATCGCGAGCCTCAGGCGCTCTCGACAAATTGTCGTTATTGTCGCCCTCGTGGTCGACCGAGTCGCGAGTAGTCGACGCGCGCTCGTACAGATACTCAAACACGATATCGAGCACTTCCGTGCGCGAATTGTAACGTCCTGCGACGTTCTCTCCACCATATCATTTTTTTCGCCTCTACATTAAAAGGCCAGCGAGACATATAGGTAGATTCAACCATAGAGGGTAATTGTTACTATAAAAATTTATCGATAAAAGTTCATATCTTTTAAAATAATAATAATTTTAGAAAATCGCGCGGTGCGATTTAAGGCTCCTTCAAAGTATTACAAATTATGTCCTAATAAAATTTCTGTAAAATCGATAGTTTAGAAGTTATGGCTATTTGAATGTCTCGACCAATCAGGAAAAGGCATGTTTTTCTCAGTAACTATAAGGCCTAGAAGAAAAATCTTAATTGCTAACAATAGCATTAAAAGACCTCTATTTAACGACCATGTTAACATTTTGAAAAACATTAACAATTAATAAGAAACCAACAATGTTACTTACCAGTAGACTTCAGAAAATTCTAAAATTCATACGCAGGGACTATTGGGACATCAGTAATGCGTACCTTCCGTGAAAATTAAGAAAAGTCAATTTAAAATATTTTTAACACCTACGTATATAGAGAACATTTTAGTGAAACATAAGCAAATGTCAAAACCTCAGAATATTAATTACAAAAGGAAATAATGCCAAACGAAAACAATTAATTCTTGCCCACAAACAGAGAATCCTTCTGACAGTACATTCTCAAAATTTGGTAATTTTTACTTAAAATTTAATAAACCTCATTTATTTAAGTTCAGGGGTCGTTTAAATACCCTATTTAGCTTGGAAATCCACCATTTTTGCCTTGGTCACGTTTAAATACTTTATTTAATTTAATTTAAGCCTTCTGTCCACGTTCAAGCTCCTCTTAAATATTGCACTCTTTTAAATTCGTTCGTACAGTACAACGGCTTGAACTCATCACTAATAATAAAAATTAATTGTTCATCGAATCTTTTATTACCATAAGCTTCTATAAGGTCTAAAAGTCGGTAATTTATACATAAGAACCGTTTATAACAATTGTTAATTAATTACCGACGCCAATAATAACGAAACCTACCCAAGGGATCTATCTTACCGACATACGTAAGTAGAGAGCCCTATGGTAGAACTCAGCCTTGCCGAGAAACATTAATTTAACAACAGTAATAATAAGGATCCCTGTAATAAGAAATCCTAATTTTCCAGTTAACAATATTATAAATCTCTACACTCTAAAACCCACTGTTAACAATATGCATTTCTTATAATAATTCTTAATAACCACATTTAAACATTAATAACAAATATCTCTTTTATTATAACACATGCATATTGTCTTTATAAAAATCATAACTAATTAACATTATAACTTTCTATTACACTATTCATATAATACTAAATTAGGCGTATATTATAACCTTAAGAACCACACATATATAATATTAACCATTTCCTTTTATTAAATTATAATATTATAAGGCATAAATAATTACGCGCACATATAAATTAATAAGTCAGACTGGCGACAGGAAGTCTCAAAGATAAGGCATGCACGCAGCCGGGCCACCGAAGGTGCTCTGGAATCCCCGAGTAACCCGAGCCCATATCAGGTAACATAGGGCATCCTGTTGACCACGCTCCTTATCACATCCGGCGGCGCGCCGAGATGTCTCGATGCCCCGTCAGCATCACGCCACTCAGTCCCACTCTGAAAAACCTTGAACGCTCCTACTCTGGATCCCTCTCGTATAATCCCATTACTCCTACCATATAGCCTACCCCACTCTTGAGTTCCATTGTCCGGACCGAACGAGGCCCCGGGAGCAGCTCCCACCGCAGAGTCGACATCGGAAGTTCATACAGTACAGACGTGCCTCTTAGGAGAGCCTCCAAGACATCTTTGTTAATTTGACGCAAAGAGGAAAAGTGTCTCTGAGCGACCGTGCCACCACGGACAACGGTCGTCTCGCATAAGAGCCTCTTCCTACGCTCCTTCAGAGCCTTTGCCTTGTGCTATTCAAAATCTGGAAGATTTCTTAGGAAACTTGCCAGAACATCCACGGTGTTTTATAATACTCAAAGTGTGCGGATAAGTCGACTCCCCGCTCGAGTTGTGCCGTGGCTAGAGTGGTCCCAACAGTACTGAGAGTATTCTGGAATAAAAAAGCCTGTTCTTTGAGATTTCTCTGCAAAAGTCTGAGCTACTGAAATAAATAGTAAGTATATAATATTTTAATGCACAACACTCACATACACCGCGTTTCGCGCAAGTGAAATACAATCGCGATCTAAGCCTTAGGAACATTGTTACGCGAGTGAACCAGTGACGTTTCACCATACGCCAAGTCGAATTATTTAACAGATACCATAGCGTCACGCTGAAATTTTCGTTCATGTCGGTTCGTAACTGCCTTACATAAGGACCATTCATTATAATCCGAATAGTGTATTATCTACGTTTAGTTTGTCAAACCGCTCTTAGAATTTCGTTCCGATTTCCTTAGGATACGCTATACAAGCTAGTATATATATAAAGAGAGAGAGAGAGACAATCTTCAGATTCTTCTTTTTCTAAATCGTGATTACGAAACCCCAGTGTCTGTCAACGCAGTGAACTACGCTCACACACTTATTATTCCCTTTCCATTCCTCCTTGCGGGCGCATGACATCGGTGCTAAGCACAGGGTTACGCGCGCACGGCATCGGTGCCAAGCACAGAGCCGTATTGGTATAGTCAGAATCCTTATCAGCAGTGGCATCCCACCACTCTGACATCGTCTCCAGGCGGATTCCTTACGCCGGAGACTCTGCTTTGAAAATCTGCTTACCCAACCTCCTAGGCCTTCACCTCGTTAATAGACATTGAATAAAAATAAAAATTACAATTATCTCGTAACAAGGACTCGCAGAGACGTTCCTTCATGTTAGCCTTCTATCTATCTCTCTCATTAGCTATTTTAGTTATAAGACATTTATATGCCTTTATAATTTCATGTATAATTATGTACTTGATATAATATTCCCACTGTTTCCACTGTAACCTGCACTTGCACATATAAAATATACTGCGTTCTGCTATTACCATTACCCGTAAAGACTATTCTATATTAAACAATCAAGTTACTAAGGTTTCAGATTAATAATATTTTTACAATCTCATTGTTTATTTAGACGAAAGTATATTCTTAATAACGACAAGATCTTGACATTATCCATTATAAAAGCTGGAATAATATAAATCATTTCATGAAGTGCATCCTTCCCCACCCACATATATATATGTATATGCATTTATTGAATTGTAACTGATTTTATTGTGTATGTGTAGACGTGTGCCATTGCATCGGCATACGCCTTAATTACCTCACTGTGTTACTTGCTATTGTACAATTCCATTAAAATCACCGATTCTCTTGTACAACGAACATATGCCATTGCATCGGCATACAATCCTTCAATATTTTCTACTAAGCATTTTAATTTTATGCAGCATCCTTGTTTTATCGGCAGCCTTTTTCCTCTTATTCGAGCATTTTCTTGAAAGGAAGATATTAAGCATTCATAAATCTTTGTCCTTTTTATTCAGTTACTTAAATCAATTGGTGCCATAACATCTCTTGCCAGCGGAATTTATAGTTCATTAACCATTAAATCTGAATCTTACATTATTAAGCATAGATCTTGCTCACTTTTAGGGAAGCGCCTTACTGGAGCTACCCGCCTCTATCCTTGTCCAGACTGAGGAGCGCCTTACGGGTGCCTCTCGGCTCAAGCATCCTATCCATCCCGTCCAACTCATAAGACCACCCCTTTTCCATCAAGATCAGGAAATTTAACTTGTGAATTAATAACCTGTACAGTGCTTAGCATCCTTCAATCTCAGGGGCGCAGCTGACAGCCGCCACCCGCCTCAATTATCCTTCTCCTACAATCCGCATAACCTAACCCTGCCAAAGCATGGTAGTAAGCATTAATTATTAGTACTTTTACAGTACTCTGGCAACGGATAACTAAAGTCACAAGAGTCCTTTTCACTCAATAATTAATTTTATCAATTGCTATTTTAACTTGTCCGACCAAAAATGTTATTCTTAAACTCAATCCGTTAGATGCCAAATAAACATCGCGGGGGCGTTAAACAGAAGGCAAGGCAGCTACGTAAGGAAGCTTGCCGACGAGCGGCCCTGTTGTCTCAACACATGGACCCCACCAAACCCCGTATAATACAAGATATCACGGGGCACGATCTAGTTCCTCCATCGTACATCAAGTTTTTATTACAAAACAGACTCATAAGCACATTTAAATACGCTCCACGTCCATTACATTCCACACAAAGACACTTCATTCCGGATTCGCATTCTTTACCAAGCTCTTACAGGGCTCACACGCGCAACCCTCGGCTGGTTAAACAGCGTTCGACGACAGAAACTCTAGACATAGAATTGATAGATTTAACACAGGACGACACTTTCAACAACAAGACAGCCACCTACATTTACCAACTGGAGTCCTATTCTCTCACTGGAACTCCTCGCAAATTACCGTACCACCTTCATTACTTCCACCGGGCAGGATAACTGTACATTCTCTCAACACTTCATTGTAACTCATTACCAGCAGCTATATAATGTAAACCACATTTATATTCATTAACTATAAGTATTATCACTCATTTATATTACACTTTTAACTATCATATTGTCTCATTGTTAAATAAACAATTGTTTAGTCTCTATTCCTATCAATAGCCATAATCTTTATATCACCTATAATCACCATATTTCCCCCTTTCACCATCTGTCCGGAAAAGCTCTCGGCATCCCAGGCAGTGCCGGTGTAAGCAGGTAGGCCTAAATAAATAGAGAGCAGGCGGATCACGATCCCTAGGGAGACGCGAGACGTTACACAACAACAACTTTTGGTGGCAGCGGTGGGATAGGCCAAAATTTCGGAATAGGGGGAACATTTTACGTTTCTTACACAACCTCTTAGGAGCATCCTCTTGTTTACCGTTGATCCTAGCCTTATCTCTAGAATACGTTGATAACTTTTTGTATATACTTAGAACGTTCTTCTTTTAGGAGTTAGAATTTTCTTACAACCCTCGTACATTTAGGTGAAACTCGTGGGGTTTCTCGAACTCTTAGGAGCATTTCTTTTGCATAATATAGATCGTAGTTTCATTTCGCAATGGCATATCATACGCGTTCAAATAAATCTTTGTCCGGGACGGACAAGTCGCAATCAGAATCAGAAGAACAGGGACAGGCCCTGACAGCGATCGAGGTAGACATTCTTACCAAACGCATGGGCGAAAAAGAGAAAATTATACGTGAACAAAGCGAAGCCCTTCAGGTGCAACAGCTAGATTTAGAAAGACGACAAGCAGAAATTGAAGCACGGGAATCGACACATCTAAGCTCTCCTACCGACATATTAAATTTAGTCAAACTAATAGAAATCATGCAACGGGATTTAGCGAGTCTCAGAGAAATACCCTCACACATACAGCATTTAGATAGGCAAGTAGCTTCCTTGCAAAGCCAACGCGAACACACTAACGCACGCACTCCACAAGTGAGTCCTCGACAGGCATCTCCGCGTCATCACGAACCAACCACGTGCCCTCCTCCTCCAAATTCACCTGTTGACGCCCCATTTATTCGTTTGAAAGATATAGCTGATTCAATTCCTAAGTACGATGGACAACGGATGTCCGTATTCCAATTTTGTAAAACATGCGAGAGAGCACTCGATTTAATACCCACGTCACACGAACCTTACCTATGTCAACTAATTTTAAGTAAACTGCAAGGACACGCATACACTGCTGTAGAAGGCTCACGTTATGATAGCGTCGCGGAATTATTGCAAAAATTAAAATTAATATTCGGGCCAAATAAATCTCTCAATCAATATAGAGGCGAATTAGGCAATGCGTATATGAAGCCTCAAGAATCAATTTTTGATTATATCGCGCGGATAAAAGAATTACGCACAGCCATTTTAGACTGTGAATTAGTACAAAACCGACACTTAGACAGATGGATAATCGACACTGTAGACAGGGACACATTAGAGAGTTTTGTCAATGGCCTACCGTCTGATTTACTAATTCGGGTTAAACTCGAGGGATACGAAGACTTAGAGGAGGCCTTTACTAAAGCCATACAATTATCTAAAACACTAGAGACTGAGACAAGTAGGCGCAAATCTTCTTTTCCAAATCGACCACTCCCTTTAGCGCGACAGGACACAAACCCCTTCAATTCGAGCCCTCAATTTAACCCCTCCTATCAAAACAATCAACCTCGCCAAATACTGCAGCGATCGCCAATCCCCTTCGTGAAACCTCTGATTCCAGGGCAACCAGGTCCCAATGCCCCTTCACTTATTCTATGTCGCTATTGCAAAGCCCCCGGACACATAATGTCCGAGTGCCGTAAATTAGCTTATAGGCGGTCACTAGAAAATACAAGCACGCCCGCGCAAGCCGCCGCTCCGGAAAACGCGACCCGTGTCCCGGTCCAGAGCGATGCCCGCCGCGACACGGAACAGACAGGGCGTCCTATTCAAAAGTTGGTTCAATTTCAGGAGGAACCCGGAACCTCCAACGCATAAATTTAAATACAATCTCAGGAGACGTCCCGAACGTCATGCTTTCGTCGCCGAATCTTAACAAAACTGCTCTTTTTATGATCGACTCAGGATCCGCCGTGAACTTAATTCGACGCGATCTTTTAGACTCTGGCGTGCACGTAAATAATGACGTACAATTGACTCTACAAGGCATCTCACCTAAACCGATAATTACCATGGGATGTCTACAAATTACAATTCTCGGGAAACTTACTAACTTCCACGTGCTGCCAGATGAATTTCCTTTTAGAGAACACGGAATCTTAGGAAACGAGTTCTTTAAACAACACAACGCAAGTATCGATTATCACAATAAACGCGTCCGGTGCGAACAAATTAGTATACCTTTCATAGAGGAAGAATCCTTTGTGATACAACCACGTACCGTCGCTCCTTTCCACGTCATTATTTCTAACCCTGAGAAATCCAGTGGTTATATTCCTCTCCTGAATGTTGCACAGGGAGTTTATTTAGGAAACGCCCTTATTTCTAATTCTAATGGCAAAGGCCATCTTCCTATATTCAACACCACAGAATACAGACACACTATTCCAATTCCGGTAACGGAACTTCAAGATTACGGTACACCGGATATCGCGGAAATCTCTCACCTAGGTATAGATTTACTCCGCGATGCAGAAGCCACAGGTCCTCTTGGTGCCGTACATCAGGTTCCTAATTCCGATCTCGTTTCTTCTACTCTTTTACACACTCCGGATACGCAATCGAGCGAACGTTTAGGCACGTCACCCGGCTGCGGTGCCGATGATATTTTAGAATGTCGCACGGCCTCAGGTCCTCTTAAACGCACACGTACACCGGATACCACGGGAAGGTCGTACTCAGGTACTGACGCGATCCGCGGTGCTGACGCCTCTTGCAGACAGGCGAATGCTACAGGTCCTCTAGAACACACATCCTCACAAGTTAAACACTTTAAATCTCGTTTTAATTTCGTGAATCAAATAAACACAACGGATACACAGTCAGAACCTTGCTTAGGAACGGTAAATGTCTGTGGTACCGGCGATACCTTAGGGCATCCCTCGGTCTCTGGTCCTCTGTCTCATGCACACCGCCCACTCAATTCCAATTCCTGTAATAATTATTCTCACTGTTTATCGGATACGCACGCGACTAGTAACTTAGGTACAATCGTTTGCGGTGCTGTTGATGTACTAGAGTCTGATACGGCCGCTGGTCCTCTTTCATCTCGCAACGCGCGAATTTTGCAACTACTACGTCTCTCTCATCTCAATCGCGAAGAAGCACGGAATATTGAGAAACTAGTACTAAATCACGCTGATAAGTTCCACATTCCCGGTGAAACCTTAGGGATCACCAACGCCGCGCATCATTACATAGTTACAACAGACAATGCCCCGGTTCACGTAAAACAATACAGATTCCCTCCCGTCCATAAAGAAGAGGTAGACAAGCAGGTGACCGATTTACTAAAAAATAATATTATCGAACACTCTACTTCCCCTTATAACTCTCCCTTGTGGATAGTTCCTAAGAAACCAGATTCGAATGGAAACAAACGATGGCGCATGGTAATAGACTATCGCCTGTTAAACGAAAAAACTATAGGAGACGCTTATCCTCTTCCGAATATTACTGATATTCTAGATCAACTCGGTAGTGCAAAATACTTCTCTGTTCTTGATTTAGCGTCAGGTTTCCACCAAATCCCTATGTTTTCTGAAGACGCTCCCAAAACCGCCTTTTCTACTCCTTACGGGCACTATCAATTTAAGAGAATGCCATTCGGTCTTAAGAATGCGCCCGCAACCTTTCAACGGCTGATGGACAATGTACTATCAGGCCTTCAAGGCAACGAATTATTCGTTTATATGGACGACATTGTTATTTACGCTAATTCCTTGCATGAACACGAAATCAAATTCAATAAACTAATGAATAGATTACAAAAGGCAAATTTGAAACTACAACCTGACAAATGCGAATTTCTACGCCGAGAGGTAGCATACTTAGGCCACATAATAGGATCCGACGGTGTTCGACCGGATCCGGAAAAGATAAAATCTATAAAAGAATTCCCTACCCCGCGCACTCAAAAGCAAATTAAGCAATTTCTCGGATTGGCCGGATACTATCGACGATTTATACCTGATTTCTCGAAAACTGCTAAACCTTTAACGGATTTATTGAAGAAAGATAAGGAATATATATGGCGCCCAATTCAACAACACGCGTTCAACATCCTTCGAGAATCCTTGTGCTCGCATCCTATACTCCAATATCCAGATTTCACAAAACCTTTTAATCTTACAACTGATGCGTCTGGCTATGCCATCGGAGGCGTTCTTAGTCAAGGTCCTATCGGACAGGATCTTCCTATTGCTTACACTTCACGCGTCTTGAACCCCGCGGAACAAAATTATTCTACCATTGAAAAGGAATGTTTAGCCATCGTATACTGTGTTCAATATTTCAGACCCTATTTGTATGGGCAAAAATTTAAGATAATCACCGACCATAAACCACTTATGTGGCTTCAGTCGATAAAAGATCCTTCATCCAGATTATGGAAGTGGAAAACGAAACTCGCTGAATATGAATATGAAATACAGTACAAAAAAGGGACTTTGAACAGCAATGCTGATGCCCTTTCACGAAATCCTATTGTTACCACTCTACCCTTGAATTTTAACAACGAAGACTCCAATGAATCACTTTTTACATTTCCCCCGGAGCAACAAAATCCTAATACTAATGAGAGTGTACATCCTTCATCATCCCGAGACACACCTGACCCTGTACCGGTTATAGAACCACCCAGGGTACACACTCCTGTTATACTACAAAATACCCACGTCATACCAGAAATCGACACTGACGACGAATCTTTATTATCGGACCATCTGGACGACAGCTCTGACTCTAGCGAAGAAATATTTGATGCCCTCTCCATACCCGCCGAAATAGGCGACATCGTAAGAAATCCTACCCTATTAAAAGTTAAACTCACTCGAGACTCCCTGATGTCACAAAAGGACAATCACGTAGTGTTTATAAAAGGTGACGGTACACCTTTCGATAATGGTTCAAACGAGTACGAGAAAACAAACAAACTGCCAAGCTATACCAATATTATCCTTGAAAGAGCTAAAGTAAACTCTATAGGGAAAAATGTTCTCATATCTTTACCAGTAAAGCTAGATGACAGAATAATGATAGAGCACGAGAACATAAAGAATTGTATAAAATCTCTTGTAGATGTAGTGAACGAAATGCAACTAAAATCTTTTTCTATCAGACGAACACATTATTTAGACGCGATCCCTTGGGATTATGTGCAACGACAAATTTTGAAACACTTTGAAGATACATCCTTGCGAATTACAATATGCGAAGGAGTAATACAGACACCCAAGTTAGAAGATAGGGAAAATTTAATTCTGGAAAATCACGCGAGCGCTTTAGGCGGACACAAAGGTGTCACCAAGACTTACAACAGGCTACGAATGTCATACTATTGGAATACGATGAAAAGGGACGTACAAGCTTTTATTCAACAATGTCGTACATGCCAACTTAAGAAACTTACCCGCGTAAAGATCAAGCAACCTATGGTCATCACCGACACTCCCGGTGCTGCCTTTGACAAAATTTCCATGGACATTATGGGTCCTTTGCCTATTACTGATACGGGAAATTCTTATATCCTTACTATCCAAGACCTCCTCACTAAATACTCTCTTGCCATACCTCTTGCTGAAACTACATCACTTACAATAGCTGACGCGTTTGTCAAACATTTCATTTGTATTTACGGAGCGCCGCGAGCTCTTCTAACCGATCAAGGTTCCAATTTCTTAACTTCCCTAATGAAAAATATTGCCAGAAAATTTGGGATACAACAATACAAAACAACCGCCTATCACCCACAATCCAACGGATCAATTGAACGATCGCATCATGTGCTAATGGAATATCTCAAAACGCAAATCACTCGCGACACCAACTGGGATGAACACTTACATTTAGCAATGTTTTCATATAATACAAGTATCCACGAAAGTACTAAATATTCACCTTTTGAATTAATTTTTGGTAAAATACCTAGGCTTCCTTCCTCTTATGTTCCTATTGAAGATTACTCTGAGCCAACCTACGCCTCTTACCTCACTGACCTTTTTAACAGACTTCAAGACACACAACTAGAGGCTAGAGAAAATCTAACTAAGTCAAAAGAGAGAAATAAATATTACTATGATAAGCGCCAGAAACCCTGGAATTTTAGGGAAGGAGACTCAGTCTTTTTATTGAAAGAACCTAATAAAGGAAAACTCAGCGATCAATACACAGGCCCTTACAAAATTATACAAAATACTCCCTAATAATAATGTTAAGATACTTTATAAAAATCATTTTAGAATCGTGCATGCGGACAAACTCAAGGTTTCGCACATTGACCCGGGATGAATACTAATATATTGCATCTGTTTCAGGATGCATTGGATACGAGATAAACCTAGGTGCGTCCTCAGAAAGCACCAAGGAACCACAGCAGTTACCCAACCTCCGCATACCTGTGTGCCTTAGGGCAAAAGGATATTCTAACTCCCTCCTCAACATCATACTATGCTCATCCTGCTATTACACCCCAATCCTACTGTCAATGACGATTATTACCATAATTCTATTCTACAACGCTTTTGTTGATGGACCAAGAATTGAACTTCGAAATATGTCACATGTGCTTGCCCCCCATAATAGAGACACAGCCAATCCTTAAACTGCTATTATTGCACAAGAGCTTACAATCACTTGCTAGAATTACTGCGACAAACGCGGTGACGGAAACACTCGACGATCTTGAAGATCCATAGTTCTCCAACATTCACTACGACCTATTGAACCATATTACGACCAAAAATCCCAACCCACAAAACCTAGACAAAATCATAATGTGTACATGCAAACCTTTTAAACAAAAGGTACACCCCTTATAACCT